>NW_024396934.1:206317-269270 GCF_004115215.2 Ornithorhynchus anatinus
ATCATATCCCAGGGATTTGAAACATAACAGAGGAACCTCCTGACAGAAATTAATCACCCCGGAACGTGGGACACTGAGAGAAAATCCATTCCTGTTCCAAACTAACCATGACAGCCTTGGACCGATGTCCCATTGCTGACCCTCCTGGAAACCCCATAAGGACTCATACTCCCTGGCCTTCTTGCCCTTAATCTGATTTATATTTCTGTAGTGCTACCCCCTTTTGCCATTAATGCCATTCCTTGCTGGAGGAACACATATAGAGTTATAGGATGGTAAAACTGATGTTAATTTGCATTTTGTTTCCCAATTTCTGCATCTGAGCTCTGAAACCAGAACCTCTACTTTAACGTGTCTTAGCAAGTGATCACGGTGGGGAAGGACAGTTATTGTTGGGTCTATGCGCATCTGATTGGCCCGCCATGAGCAAGAAATCCCTGTAATTTCTGTCCCCTTGCTCTGGCTCCCTGGTCCCAGAAGGGCTTTTTATCTATCTATCTATCTATCTATCTATCTATCTATCTATCTATCTATCTATCTATCTCACAGCACTGAGGAAATCACTAACCTTAGGAAGCCTGAGGGAAACTTCCAGACTTCCAGATTGACCGCCCCTCTATGTCACCATGAGTCAGAGGACCAGGGACCAGACCTGGGGATTTATCCCAAGTGTCAAATCACCTTCAATTATACCCATCAACAGGTGGGAGCTATAACGACATCTTAGAGAAGCAGCAAGGCTTAGTGGAAAGAGCACGGGCTTGGGAGTCAGAGGTCGTGGGTTCTAATCCTGACTCCACCACTGTCTGCTGTGGACCTTGGGCAAGTCACTTAACTTCTCTGTGCCTCAGTTACCTCATCTGTAAAAATGGGGATTAAAAAATGTGCGCCCCACGTGGGACAATCTGATTACCCTGTATCTACCCCAGCGCTTAGAACAGGGCTCAGCACATAGTAAGTGCTGAACAAATACCATAATTATTATTGTTGGGAACAGCATTCAGTGTTGCATCAGAGGTTGGGGATTATAGAATTCAAGAGACAGGTATAGTCTGTCAAAACTGTGTCTGGATAACTGACAGCCTGGACTAGGGGAACTTTTCCTTTCCCTTCTATTGGCTGGCTATGACCCAGTTTGGAATAATCACATCCCCACCCACACTGGGAAAGGAAAGTGGACTTTTCTGGCTATGCAGAAGGGACACATATGAGTTCTTCTAATACCAGTGGAAGGGGAGGTGTGGAGGCATATAGAAACACAGGAGTATCCCTCATCAGAATGTTAAGAGTTTGGAGATGCAGGAGGGAGATAGGGAACCCCTGTCTTCCCCAAACACTGACCTTTATGCCTTCGTATGGGCCATGTTCCCGTTGCTGGGAGTCAGTGAATTGCAGAAGGCTGTCTAGAATCTACTAGGGACTACTGAAAAAATAGTCAATCTCACTGCAGATGCCCTTGAGGTATTACAACAGAATCGTCAAGTATCCTTGAAAACCAAATAGGCCTTGATGTGCTCTTAGCCTCTCAGAGAGAAAGTATGTGTAATTCTAAAACCAAACATGTTTGCTCACCCTGTCACCCGCCGTCGCCAAGAAGGGTTGTTCGGGAATCGGTGCGGCAAGAGAGAGAGAGGCCGGGGACGCAATGCCTGAGGTTTTGTATTGTTTTGTACAAATCTATTCCGCGGGGGCGAATTGAATTATTTGGTTATTTTAGACGCAACAAATCGACCTTCCTTTAGGGAGGACAATGGTTGCTAGGGCTTCCCTACGGTAGAAGAATATTCGTATGTTACTCTCACGTGGCCAGAACACCCGGGTCCCCTCAGGCGGAACCCACTTATGGTTCGGTTTCTCACACGTGTGAGGCGGCTAGCTCTCACCATATGCAAGTCCCACTTAGGAGGAATCCACTTATACGTTAAACCCACTTATGCATTAAACCCACATGTAGTGAGGTGGCTAGCTCCCACCATATTCATGTCTCACTCGGGAGGCACCCACTTAGGCATCAAATCCACTCATGTGCTTCTTGCACTTGGTGAGGTGCGCTAGCTCCCACCATGTTCACGTCCCACTCGGGAGGGCACCCACTTAGACATCAAATGCACTTGAACGTTACATACCCATGGCAAAACGTCTGGCTTCCAACCCCACGAGCGTTCAGCAGGACAGGGACACTCCACCCACCCCACGGCTTCCTCTTGTGCAGGCAAAGCGGCCTTCTCACGCTCTGGACAGGGGCGACCTGCACCTGGCTGCTGCAAGACCCGTTCCTCTGCACAGAAGGTTAGAGGTGGTAGGTATTTATTCAGCTGTGCTCTTAGGCCATTCCAGCTTCTGGCCTCAGTTTATCCAATCTCTGTCCTCCCCCTTTCCTCCATCCCTAATTTGATTGGCACGGGGGTGAAGGGCACCTCCTGTATTCCCAGCTTGGGTTGTCAATCTGTCAGTTTCAGTTGTGGGGCAGTATTACACCTTCACTTTCGAGTTCCGCCTGCTGGCGCTCAGGAGGTTACGAGTTAGCATTTGACCTTGATATGGTCGGTACCCAGAGTCACCTAGGGACATACCACCCCTTGGCTTTCACTATACGTGCCCACCTGACCCCACTCCTTCCTGCATCCTCTCCGGGTCGCATGGTGGTGGAGGTGGCACGGGAAGCCGTGCCTTCCGGCGCTGTCCCTCCCCTGACCACATTACACTGATAACTTCCCAGCCTTGCCACAGGAACCAGGAAAGCAAATCCATGGGTCGGGGCAGAGGACGGTTCCTATCCCATGGCCAGGGACCAACAGAAGGTGGCTCCCCCGCCCCCATTAAGGCTGGCGAATAGGAGGTATGGAGTTAAGGAATGTCACTAGTAGGCTACCATGGGTTTGAGGCACTGCACTGAGGGTAAGGGGCCAGGGATGGTTGAAGTGTCCGCTGCATGCAGATTGAGCGGTGCACCAGTGGGACAGAAACAAACCCCCTTCCCCACTAGCACGCCTTTAGTTAATAGCAAAAGGGTTTTGCAACCCATGGATTAGGGAGGTGACTCAGTTCTCAAAGGAGGCCTTAACCAGTCCTAAATTCCTTCCTTGGTGTGGCCTCCTCGTCAGCCGCATGGGACAGTGCCATAGATGATCCCGTCCAATTGCCCAGAATCACCGGGATGAAGGGGCGAGGGTCACCGGTCAGGTTGAAACAGGTGGTCTGGTAGAAACAGGTTCCCCTCCCTGATGCTCTCATGTCATGGCTAAGGGCTGAAGACAGGATCTCTGGGAGGCAGTTCAGCGATGAATCCTTTGCTATACCTGTCTGAAAGTCAGGCAATCCTAACCGTAGAATTGGGAGGCAGAGAAGTACCCAGGAGCATCATATAGCTGGTATGATTGATAAAGTTTGAAATAATAGCTTTCCCTAACATTAACAATTATTCTTAACTCATTTGTAAAAATATTAATAACAATTTAACAATTTTTCCAATTATTATTCTTCTGTTGTTTTCCAAATCCTTGGGATATGACTAAACCTTCCCAATCCCTTAAAAGGAAACAATCGTAATGACAAAGTAGACATTCAGATCTGTACATAGGTATGCTACCAAATAACATACATCTGTTTTAGCCCCCTTAGCTAGGCTATAGCAGAGACAACACAAAGAGCTTGCGTTGTTAACCCTTAACATAACGGAGATTTTACATTAAAGACACTTGAAGCAATTTAATGAGCAAGGATGAACAAGTAAACCCTATTTTTAATACATCCAATTTGTAATATTCAGCAATTAAATCTGTACTTTGCATGCAGCTGTCCCCTTATTAGACTCCTTAAAATCAGTGGCTGACAAAGTTTCTCAGCCTAACCCTATTTTAGTTAACTTCTTAAAAATCCATTTAAGGAGAGGGAACTCCAGATTCATTTATTCCAAGTTTTCCCTTATAATCTTTACTACCTTTACTCCAACAATATTCCTTTATACCTGCCAGACATATTCCAAATATGTCAAGATGACTTTTTGTATTTGATTTGCTTATTTACCTTTTACAAATTTAGCAAAGTTTAATGCAGTAAAATTTCAGAAATAATGTTTAAATCACCACCCCTACAGTTATTCCTAGGCTGGGAGAACAATGGCAAATTCACACCCAATTACCGCTATTGTAATTTCTAGAGGGAGGTGCCTCAGATTGAGGAGGGCAACCATTCATTTGAGGGAGGCAACCCTTTGCTAGAGGGAGTGTCCTTTCTCAAAGAAATTCCCTTTTGATCTTCTAAACTGATAGCTCTGGCCCTGAAGGCAAATTGGTTAAGTTTACTACCCCCATGCCTTAACTGCAACTTTCTTGCAAGTAACTGGGTGACTTCATGGATAGCTGAGGGAAGGGAGAAGAATGAAAACCCCAGGCCAACAAGATGATTCTCAATCTGCGGAGCTACCCATATGCAGCTAGGAATTTCTCTGTAATGAACAATACACGTTTTCCCAACACTGGCCAATTCAATCAAACATAACTCATCCTAAACACACATTCACACCCGACACAGGGGTAAAGCCAATTCCTCCATATCAAACAAGATGTCAATTTCCATCCACTTCAGGACAAAACGCCTAAATCTTTCTTTGTTCCTGTTCACCTACATCCATATACATAGGCATCATCTCAAATCCCAACTACTTGGCTTTTCCAGAACATCCTCCATTCAATGCACGCAAAACACGAGGGGGACACATTCATGCAATCATCTCAACTGTTAATGCAGAACACTCTGCACGTTCACATCCTTACTCAAAGAGGAGGGTGTGCCCAATCCCACATTCACACAATGTTTTCGGTACTTTAAAACAGAACGGAGATGTTTTCTGGTCATCATCAGAAACTTCTTCATCAAGGGCATTAAGAATCAGATTTCAGCACACGCTGATCTCTCAATGAATTATTCATAGAATAGTTTGGTGCCTGAAACTTAAAAATAGATAAACTTGGTTAGCGTTGGTTTAATGTAGTGGGGTTAGTCCATCGGAGGGCACTAATCCTTCCCTGCTGGCTCCGGTGGAGACAAGTGTGCCACGAGGTCCAGACGTCACCATCTTGACCCTGCGTATGGGTCAGGTCCACCCCTTGGCCCAAGTCTAGGCAGCTGCTTTCTTGTGGACTCACGTCCACCAGACCGACTGGCCAACCTCGAGGTTGTTCATCCCTGATCCGCAAGGAATTCAAACAGGCTCCCAGCTCTCTGTCGCCTATGGCCGATCCCACCCTCATCGCCGGGTTCTAATCCCAGCTCCTTCACTTGTCAGCTGTGTGACCATGGTCAACTCACTTCACTTCTCTAGGCCTCAATTACCTCATCTGTTAAAATGGGGATTGAGACTGTGACCCCCATGTGGGACAGGGACTGTGTTCCAACCGTGGACTGTGTCCAACCAACCGTTACCAAGACCTGCCTGGTTTCACCTCTACAATATCGCCAAGATCCGCCCTTTCCTCTCCACCCAAACGGCTACCTTACTGTTACGGGCTCTCGTTATATCCCGGCTAGACTACTGTGTCAGCCTTCTCTCTGACCTCCCTTCCTCCTCTCTCGCCCCGCTCCGGTCTATTCTTCACTCCGCTGCCCGGCTCATCTTCCTGCAGAAACGATCTGGGCATGTCACTCCCCTTCTTAAACAACTCCAGTGGTTGCCTATCGACCTCCGCTCCAAACAAAAAACTCCTCACTCTAGGCTTCAAGGCTCTCCATCACCTTGCCCCTTCCTACCTCTCCTCCCTTCTCTCTTTTCTACCGCCCACCCCGCACGCTCCGCTCCTCTGCCGCCCACCTCCTTACCGTCCCTCGGTCTCGCCTATCCCGCCGTCGACCCCTGGGTCACGTCCTCCCGCGGTCCTGGAACGCCCTCCCTCCTCACCTCCGCCAAACTGATTCTCTTTCCCTCTTCAAAACCTTACTTAAAAATCACCTCCTCCAAGAGGCATTCCCAGACTGAGCTCCTCTTCCCCCTCTACTCCCTCTGCCATCCCCCCTTTACCTCTCCGCAGCTTAAGCCTCGTTTTCCCCTTTTCCCTCTGCTCCTCCACCTCTCCCTTCCCATCCCCACAGCACTGTACTCGTCGCTCAACTGTATATATTTTCGTTACCCTATTTATTTTGTTAATGAACTGTACATCGCCTTGATTCTATTTAGTTGCCATTGTTTTTACGAGATGTTCTTCCCCTTGACGCTGTTTATGCCATTGTTCTTGTCTGTCTGTCTCCCCCGATTAGACTGTAAGCCCGTCAAACGGCAGGGACTGTCTCTATCTGTTGCCGACTTGTTCATCCCAAGCGCTTAGTACAGTGCTCTGCACATAGTAAGCGCTCAATAAATACTATTGAATATATTAGCTTGTATCTATCCGAGCATTTAGAACAGTACTTGGCACATAATAAGCACTTAACAAATACTACCGAGAAGCAGCGTGGCTCAACGGAAAGAGCCTGGGCTTGGGAGTCAGAGGTCATGGGTTCTAATCCCGGCTCCGCTGATTGCCAGCTGTGTGACCTTGGGCAAGTCACTTCACTTCTCTGTGCCTCAGTTTCCTCATCTGTAAATTGGGGATGAAGACTGTGAGCCTCAAGTAGGACAAACTGATTGCCCTGTATCTACCCAGCGCTTAGAACAGTGCTTGGCACATAGTAAGCGCTTAACAAATGCCATCGTTATTATTTGGTCATGGGTTTGAATCCAGGCTCTGCCACTTGTCAGCTGTGTGACTGTGGGCAAGTCACTTAACTGCTCTGGGCCTCAGTTACCTCATCTGTAAAATGGGGATGAAGACTGTGAGCCTCACGTGGGACAACCTGATTACCCTGTATCTACCCCAGCACTTAGAACCGTGTTCTGCTCATAGTAAGCCCTTAACAAATACCAACATCATCATTATCATTATTTATGTCACCCGTCACCAGGGACAGATTCGTTCGGAATCGGCTTGGTGAGAAAGAGAGAGGCCAATGATGAAAAGCCTGAGTTTTGTATAAAATTTATTCTGCGAGGCAAATTTAATTATTTGGTTATTTAGGCACAACAAATCAACCTTCCCTTTCAGGAGGAACATGGTGTTAGGGCTTCCCCAACGGGAGGAATATACACCCGCGCGTATGTTACCCGCGCATGGCAGATCACCGGGCCCACCCAAGCAGAACCCACTTAAGGTTTACTCACACGTGGGGAGGCAGCTATCTCCCACCATGTGCTAGTCCCACTCAGGAGGAATCCACTTATGCGTTAAACCCACTTATGTGTTAAACCCACATATGGTGAGGTGGCTAGCTCCCACCAAGTTCACGTGCCACTCGGGAGGCATCCACTTACGCGTTAAATCCACTTATGTGCTACTCACACGTGATGAGGCGGCTAACTCCCACCATATTCATGTCCCACTCGGGAGGCACCCACCTAGGCATCAAATGCACTTATGTGCTTCTCGCACTTGGTGAGGTAGCTAGCTCCCACCATGTTCACGTCCCACTCGGGAGGCACCCACTTAGACATCAAATCCACTTGAATGTTACATACCCATGGCGAAACGTCTGGCTTCCAACCCCACGAGCGTTCAGCAGGACGGGACACTCATCCATCCCACGGCTCCTCACTTGGTGCAGGCAGAGCGGCCTTCTCACACTCTGGACAGAGGCGACCTGCAGCCAGCTGCTGCAAATCCCGTTCCTCTGCACAGAAAGTTAGAGGCAGCAGGTATTTATCACCTGTGCTCTTAGGCCATTCCAGTTTCTGGCCTCAGTTTATCCAATCTCTGCCCTCCCCCCCTCCTCCATCCCTAATTTGATTGGCATGAAACTCTTCTGTATTCCCAGCTTGGGCTGTCAATATGGCAGTTTCGGTTTGGGGGGCAGTATTACACCCTCGCTTCCGAGTTCCGCCTGCTGGCTCAAGAGGTCACGTGATAGCATTTGACCTTGATATGGTCAGTACCCCAGAGTCACCTTGGGACATACCTACACCAATCAGACCGGAAAGATTGAAACCGACATCCACAAAATTAAGGAACAACCTGAAAACTCTGCCTCACAGGTCCCCAGGGACTGGGAATGGGACTTGGGGGAGTTGTTTTTATCCTTGATCCCAGGAATCGGTGGGTGAGTAAAGGGTACCCTCTGAGTTGTGGTCCAAATCATTGTTATCCTGCTATACTTGTATATAAGTTTTCTTTTCCTGGGAAGCTTGTGCGCTTGGGTCCAAGCACAAATGAAGAAGGACAAACAGGAAAATGAGCTCAGCTCAGAGCTTTGCAGACCGTTCTTTTGCTAAAATGCCCCCTTTCCTCTCCCACAGATGTTCCATCCTGGTTCATGGTCATCACCCACCCACCTCGATTCTCTTCCCTCCATCAGTGCTCTGACCAACTTGCTCACCTACAGTCATGTCACCATGGCACTGCTCCCCTCCCACTACAAGGCTGGTGTTATTGGAAGAGAAGTCGGGAAGACATGGTTTCCTGAGGGTAAGGCTTGGAAGACAAGATCCAAGAGGTGGAAAGTGACTGGTCAGGCCCTGGCCAGCCCAACTCTGTCTTTGTGACAGGCCCCGGAGGGCTGGCAGGAAGACCGCTCTCCAATGGCTTCTTCCCCATTGCTTTCAAACCTGCCCATGTCTCCCCACCTAAAAAACCCCTCCCTTGACCCCACGGATCCCTCCAGATAACGCCCCCCTCCCTCCTACCATTCCTTTCCAAATTCCTTGAACGAGTTGTCTACACCTGCCGTTTCAAATTCTTCTCTTCCAATTCTCTCTTTGACCTCATCCAATCTTGCTTCCGTGCCTTTCACTCCACAGAAACACTCTCTCAAAGGTCACCAACAATCTCCTGCTTGACAAATCCAATGGCCTCTGCTCCATCCTAATCCTCTTCAACCTCTCAGATGCCTTCGGCACTGTCAACCACCCCCTTCTCCTGGAAACATTATCCAACCTTGGCTTCACTGACACTGTCCTCTCCTGGTTCTACTTTTATCTCTCTGGCCATTCATTCTCAGTCTCCTTTGCAGGCTCCTCTGCCTCCCACCCCCTAACTGTGGGGGTCCCTCAAGGTTCAGTTCTGGGTCCCCTTCTATTATTCTCCATCTACACCCACTTCCTTGGAGAGCTAATTCGCTCCCATGGCTTCAACTACTATGTCTATGCAGATGACACCCAAATCTATATCTCCAGCCCTTTATCTCTCTCCCTCTCTCCAGTCTTGCATCTCCTCCTTGCCTTCAAGACATCTCTACTTGGATATCCTCCCATCACCTCAAACTTAACAAGTCCCAAACAGAGGTCCTTATCTTCCCAACCAAACCATGTCCTCCTCATGACCTTCGCATCGCTGTATATGGCACCACCATCTTTCCTGTCTCACAAGCCCATGACCTGGGCATTATGCTTGACTCCTCTCTGTCAACCCACATATTTAATCCGTCACCAAATCCTGTCGGTCCCACTACTCAACATCGCTAAAATCCTCCCTTTCCTCTCCATCTATACTGTTACCACGTTAATACAATCACTCATTCTATCCCTCCTGGATGATCTCCAGGAGGGAGATCAGCCTCCTTGCTGATCTTCCAGCCTCCCGTTTTTCCTCACTCCAGTCCATACTTCATTCTGCTGCCCAGATCATTTTTCTATGAAAACGTTCTGGACATGTCACCCACTCTGCAAAAAACTCCAGTGGTTTCTCTTCCACCACTGTATCAAACAAAAACTCCTCTCCATTGGCTTTAAAGCACTCCATCACCTTGCCCCTTCCTACCTCACCTCTCTTCTCTCTTTCTACAACCCAGCCCAACACACTTGGTTCCTCCAGTGCTAACCTTCTCACTATATCTCGATTTCACCTGTCTCACCACCAAATCCTAGACCACCTCCTGTCTTTGGCCTGGAACACCCTTCCTCCTCTAATCTGACAGACAACCACTCTCCCCTGTTTCAAAGCCTTATTGAAGGCACAACTCGTCCAAGAGGATATATGTATACATATGTATTATATACATATATTGTTAATTATATGTTGTTGAATAATGTTGAATATTATTTATTACCCTATTTATTTTGTTAATGAGGTGCAAATCCCCTTGATTCTATTTATCTTGATGATGTTGTCTTGTTTTTGTTTTGTTCTGTTTTGGTTTGCTGTCGCCCCCGTTTAGACTGTGAGCCCGTCATTGGGCAGGGATTGTCTCTATCTGTTGCTGAGTTGTACATTCCAAGCACTTATTACAGTGCTCTGCACATAGTAAGCGCTCAATAAATACTATTGAATGAATGAAGAGGTCTTCTCAGACTAAGCCCCACTTTTCCTTATCTCCAACTCCCTTCTGCATCACCCTGTCTTGCTCCCTTCATTCTCCCCCTTTCCAGCCCCAAATCACTTATGTACATATCTGTATTTCCCACTTGCCCCTCCCCCAGTCCCCAAGCACTTATGTATATATTTGTAATTTTATTTATCTTGCCGTCTATCTCCCCAACTCTAGACTATGAGCTCGTTGTGGACAGGGTATGTCACTGTTTCTTGTTGAATTGTACTTTGCCAAGCACTTTGTACAGTGTTCTGCACAGAGTAAGTGCTCAATAAATATGTTTGAATGATTGAATGAAGAAGTGTAAGCACATTCCCTGTACTCCAACAGCCTGACCTGAGAACCACTCATAGCAAAACAAAACAAAAACAAAATCAACAGTACCTTGTAGCTACTCCTGATTATAACACAATGGAGACTTATGACGGGGTGTACAGAGCAAGGCAAGAAACATGCATGCCGCAAAGTGGGATGACAAAGGTAAAGATATCCAAAATTATGCCAGCCCCCACCAAAAATAACGACTTGTCCTCATCACTAAAGAAGCAGTATACCCTGATATATACTACCACCTTACCCTGGGAAAATGTAGATGGAACCATCATCACAAACAAAAATGAAACTTGCACATATGGTAAGAATGCTTTTCCCTTTTGCTAATTGTGTTTGACTCTCCCAAGCACTTAGTACCGTATTCTGTACAGATTCTGAACTTGCCTTTCACCATCAAGGAGGAGGCACTTCCCAATAGAAAAAAAACAATCAAATGGTGGTGTGATCTTCTCTGGAACTTTAGTAAAGCACCCATTACTTACCAAAATCTACAAGCAAGGAGAATATCTAATCCTCGTATATTTGCATGAGCTCTTCCTCAACCTCTGGAACATTCAAGAAATGCCACAAGACTGGACACCCACCGTTTACCTGAGCACCCAACGTTACCTGACCTACTTGTAGTAAAGCTGCAGGGAGAACATGGTTATGGCCTGAGTACTGGAGCTGTGTTGAATGAATAGAGTTACTCCCACCACTAGTAAAATGCCCAGGGTAAGTCATTGCTGGGCTTTCCTGTGGCTCTACCAAGGCTGCCCTTCTTTTTTATCCCCCCTTCACCCTCTCTTCTCCTGATGACCCCTTCCTCAATAGGCCTTGGCCTCAGCATGACTGCCCTGTGGAGAGGAGGTCAGGGTGGCTGTCTGTATTCTGGCTGAAGGAAAGAATGGGTTGCAAAGATGACCGCCTTATTGGTAGAACCTCCAATACCTGAAATGCAGCTGGCCCTGCCCATGAGCACTGACTGCCAAAGTTCAAGTTGGGCTGGACAAGTAGGGTAATATGTTTTTTTTTTTGTTTTTCTGTTTGTTTTATTTTTGTGTGTGGGTGATGAGGTTCAGGGTAGGTTTGGGTGAGTGCTTTGCAGATGTGAAGTTGGGGCAGGTTTTTATGTAAGATGATAGAGACACTGCCCAAATCATCCCTAGAGAAAGAAAGGTGAGAAACCACAAAGACATCTCACTGCTTTTCACTGACAGCACGATTCTAGCTAGGATCTTTCCTAACAGGCTACCTGAACCAGAAAGTGACTTCAAGACAAAATGCCACAGAGCACATGTTATCTTTAGTATGACTAGTGGAAAAGAAGCATGGCCCAGTGGAAGGAGCAGGGGCTTGGGAATCAGAGGACCTGGGTTCTCATTCTGGCTCTGCCAATTGCTCTGCCAGTTGCTAGCTGTGGGACCTTAGGCAAGTCACTTAACTACTCTGTGCCTGTTCCCTCAACTGTAAAGTGGGGATTCAATACCTGTTCTCCCTCCCATCCAAGACTGTGAGCCCCATGTGGGACAGGGACTGTGTCTGACCTAATTGACCTGAGCACATGGAATGGTGTTTGACACATAGTAAGCGCCTAACAAGTACAATAAAACAAACACCCAGCCCAGTCTTTTCCAGCCCACTCCA
Organism: Ornithorhynchus anatinus; assembly: GCF_004115215.2. Classification (NCBI taxonomy): domain Eukaryota; kingdom Metazoa; phylum Chordata; class Mammalia; order Monotremata; family Ornithorhynchidae; genus Ornithorhynchus; species Ornithorhynchus anatinus. Next base: position 218,606 of record NW_024396934.1, read on the forward strand.
GCCATTCCAGCCCACCCCAGCCCAGCCATTGCAGCCTTTTCCTGCAATTTCAGCCCAGAGCAGTCCAGCCAGCCTAGCCCACTCGAGCCAGCCCAGCCTACCCCAGGCAGCCAGCCCACTCCAGCAGCCCACGCTACTCCAGCTAGCCCAAGGCAAACACATCCAGCAAACCCAGCACAATCCAGCCAGCCCAGTTTAGTCCATCCACCACAGAACAGGGCGCTCAGCCCAGCCTAGTCCATCCAGCCCAGCACACTCCAGCCAGCCTGGCCCAGTCCAGGCATCCCGACCCTCTCCACACAGCCTAATCCACAACAGTCCAGCCATTCATTCATTCAATCATATTTATTGAGCACTTATTGTGTGCAGAGCACTGTGTTAAGCACTTGGGAGAGTACAATACAACAATAAACAGACACATGCCCTGCCCACCATGAGCTTACAGCCTAGGGGAGGAGACTGACATTAATATAAATAAATGAATATCTTACAGATATGTACTTAAGTGCTGTGGGACTGGGGAGGGGGAACAAACAAAGGGAACAAGTCAGGGCAACAGATCATCTTTCTACAAAAGCGTTCAGGATATGTCACCCCGCCCCCCTCAAAAATCTCCAGTGATTGCCCAATCACCTCTGTATCAAACAAAAACTCCTCACCATTGGCTTTAAAGCACTCCATCACCTTGCCCTCTCCTACCTCACTTCTCTTCTTCTACAACCCAGGCCGCATACTTCGCTCCTCTAGTGCTAACCTCACTGTGCCTCCATCTCGCCCGTCTCACTGCCGAACCCTGGCCCATGTCTTGCCTCTGTCCTGGAATGCCCTCCCTCTTCGAATCTGACAGACAATTACGGTCCCTCCCCCTTCAAAGCCTTATTGAAGGCACATCTCCTCCAAGAGTCCTTTCTAGACTAAGCCCCACCTTTCCTCAACTCTCACTCCCTTCTGCGTCACCCTGACTTGCTCACTTTGCTTTTCCCCCACCTCCCAGTCCCACAGCACTTTTCTCTACATCTGTAGTTTAATTTATTTGTATTGATGTCTGTTTTCCCCCACTCCAGACTGTGAGCTCACTGTGGTCAGGGAATGTCACTGTTTTTTATTGTTGTACTGTACTTTCCCAAGCACTTAGTACAGTAATCTGCACACAGTAAGCACTTAATGAATATGATTGAGTGAATGAATGAATGAACCAACCCAGCCCACTACAGCCAGCCCAGCCAAACCCATTCCAGCTAGCGCAGCCCACTTAATACACCCCAGCCCTTACCACTCCAGCCAGGGTTTCCCAGTCCAGCCATTAAAGCCCAGTTCAGACAGCCCAGCCCATTCAAGCCAGCCTAGCCCAATCCAGCCAGTCCAACCTAACCCAATCCAGCCCAGTCATTCCAGCCCACTCCGACCGGCACAGCCCAGACTAGTTCAGCCAGCCCAGCACATTCCAACCTGTCCAGCTCAGTCCAGCCAGTTTATCCCTCTCCAACTAACATAGCCCAATCTAGCCAGCACAGCCCAAACCAGCCCAGTATTTACAGCCCAGTTCAGCAATTGCAGTCAGGAGCAGTCCAGCCAGCCCTGCCCACTCCAGCCAGCCCAGCCTAAGTCATTCATTCATTCATTCATTCATTCATTCATTCATTCATTCATTCATTCAATAGTATTGACTGACTGCTTACTATGTGCGGAGCACTGTACTAAGTACTTGGAATGTACAATTCGGCAACAGATAGAGACAATCTCTGCTCAATGACGGGCTCACAGTCTAAACGGGGAAGACAGACAGCAAACCAAAAAAGAACTAAACAAAAACGAGGCAACATCATCAAGATGAATAGAATCAAGGAGATATACACCTCATTAATAAAATAAATAGGGTAATAAATAATATATACAAATGAGCATAGTGCTGAGGGGAGGGGAAGGGGGAGCAGAGGGAAAGGTGGGGCTCAGTCCGGGAAGGCCTCCTGGAGGAGGTGAGCTCTCAGTAAATCAGCCAGCTCCACCCACTCAAGCCAGCTCAACCGAGCCCAGCCAAGCCCAGCCCAGTCCCGCCAGCCCATCAAGGCACTCTCCAGCCAGCCCAGCCCACTCCAATCCACCCAGCCTAAACCCATCTAGTCATTCCAGCCCATTCCAGCCCACCCAGCCCACTCTATCCAGCCCAGCAAGCCCATAACAGTGCAGCCAGCTCATCTTAATCCACCCAGCCCAGATTTCTCCAGGTGGCCTAGCCCAGTCCAGCCAGTTTAGCCACTCCTTATTCTACCCTTAGTCCGACTTTATTGACACCCATGCCCATTGCCCTCACCTGTTGTTCCAGGTGTTTAACTCCCTCCTCAAAACCCGTCCCTCCGCCTCCCCAGTTCCTTGCCCCTAATGACCTGGCCACCTACTTTACTGAGAAAATTGACACTATCAGGCACGATCTCCCTAAAATCTCCCCTGCCCTTCCCCAGGCACTCTCCCCTCCTGCCCCTTCTTCAACTCTCCCATCTTTCCTAGCAATATCTCTAGAGAATATCTTTTGATTTCTCTCAAAATCCACCCCCTCCACCTGTGCATCCAACCTCATTCCTTCACACCTTATAAAAACTCTTGCCCCTTCCTTTCTTCCCTCCCTAACTGCCATCTTCAACTGTTCATTCTCCATTGGCTTCTTCCCCACTGCTTTCAAGCATGCCCATGTCTCCCCTGTCCAAAATTAAAAACTAACTCTCTTTTGACCCCACGGTTCGCTTCAGCTATCACCCCATCTCCCTCCTACCGTTCCTCTCCAAACTCCTTGAGCGAGTTGTCTACACCTGCTGTTTCAAGTTCCTCTCCTCCAAATCTCTCCTTGACACCTTCCAATCTGGCTTCCACCCCCTTCACTCCACAGAAACCATCCTCCAAAGGTCACCAATGATCTCCTTCTTGCAAAATCCAATGGCCTCTACTCCATCCTAAACCTCCTCAACCTCACAGCTACCTTTGACACTGTCAACCAGCCCCTTCTACTGGAAACATTACACAACCTCAGCTTCAATGACACCGTCCCATCCTGGTTCTCCTTCTATCTCTCTGGCTGCTCATTCTTAGTCTCTTTCTCGGCTTCCTCGTCTAGCTTCCACCCCTCAACTATAGGTGTCCCTCAGGGTTTAGTCCTTTGGCCCCCTTCTATTCTCCATCTATACCAACTCCCTTGGAGAACTCATTTGTTCTATGCAGATTATACCCAAATCTACGTCTCCAGCTCTGATCTCTTTCCCTCTCTGCAGTCTCACATTTCCTCCTGCCTTCAAAACGTCTCTACTTGGATGTCCTCCCATCACCTCAAACTTAACATGTCTAAAACAAAACTTCTTATCTTCCCACCCAAACACTTGTTCTACTCCTGATTTTTCCATCACTGTAGACCATCTTTCCCATCTCACAAGCCCATAACCTTGGCTTTATCCTTGACTCCTCTCTCTCATTCAACCCACATATTCAATCCATCACTAAATCCTGCCAGTTCGACTTTCACAGCATCCATCCTTTCTTGTCCATCCAAACTGCTACCACGTTAATCCAATCATTTACCCTAACTCGCCTTGATTACTGCATTAGCCTCCTTGCTGACCTCCTTGCCTCCTGTCTCTCCCCACTGCATACTTCCATACTTCCCTTCGCTGCCCAGAACATTTTTCTACAAAGAGGTTCAGGCCATGTTTCTCCTCTCCTCAGAAACCTCCAGTGGTTGCCTGTCCACCTCAGCATGAAACAGAAACTCCTGACCACCGGCTTTAAAGCACTCATTCACTTTGCCCCCTGCTACCTCACCTTGCTACTCTCTTACTACAACCCAGCCTGTACACTTCGCTCTTCTAATACTAACCTTCTCACTGTACCTCAGTCGCATCCATCTTGCCGCCGACCTCTCACCCACTTTCAGCCTTTGGCCTGGACTGCCCTCCCTCCTCACATCCAACAGACAATTACTCTCCCACCATCAAAGTCTTATTGGAGACACATCTCCAAAAGGTCTTCCCTGAGAGGGCCCTCCTTTTCTCTTCTCCCTCTCCCTCTCCCTTCTGCATCACTCTGACTTTTTCCCTTCATTGATCCCCCTTCCCAGTCCTACAGCAACTACATATCTGTAATTTATTTATATAAATTAGTGTCTGTTTCCCGCCCCAAGACTGTAAGATCGCTGTGGGCGGGGAATGTGCTTGCCATATTGTTATCTTGTAGCCTCCCAGGTGCTTAGTACGGTGCTCTCCACACAGTCATCGCTCAATAAATATGATTGACTGACTGACAGACACTCCAAATAGCACAACCCACCACAGTCCAACCAGTCCCATACAGTCAACTCACCCCAGTCCAGCCAGTCCAGTCCCCACCGGCCATCCCAATCCAGTCCACCCAGCCCATCCCAGTCCAGACAGCCTAGCCCACCCCAGCCAGTCCAGCCTAGCTCAGCCCAGTCTGGGAAGCCCAGTGCAGTACAGACAGCACAGCCCAGTTTGGACAGCCCAGTCCACTCCAGACAACCCAGCCCAGTCCAGGCAGCACAGCACCATCCAGCTAGCCCCATCTAGTCCAATCAGCCTATCCCAGTCCAGTCAGCCCAGACCCCACCCATCTTCCCAGCCCAGTCAACCCAGCCCATCCCCATCCAGCCACTGCAAGTCATTCCAACCATTCTAGCCCAGTCCAGCCAGCCCAGCCCAGTATCGGTATCCCAGTGCAGTCCAACCAGCCCCACTCAACCAGGCAACCCAGACCAGTCCAGCCAGACCAGCCTAGCCCCATCCAACCTACCCACCCCAACTATCCCAGCCCAGTACAGCCAGCCCAGCCCAGCCCACTTAAACCACTTCAGCACACAGCCTAATCCAGCCCAACCCAGACCAACACTGCTAAGGCAGTGCAGCCCATCCAGGCCAATTCACTCCAGCTGAGCCAGCCCAATCCAGCTCACTTCAGCTAGCCCAGACCATTCCAACCACTCCAGCCATTCCAGCCCAGCCCAGTGCAACACACCCAGCTCAGCTCAAGCCCAGTCCACTCCAGCCCAGCCTAGCCCCATCCATCCAGTCCAGTTTGGCCTCATCCAGTCAACCCAGCCCAGCCATCCCAGCTGAATTCTGCCAACCCAGGAGAGTCCAGCCAGCCCAGCCCATTCCAGCAACTCTAGTCCAGGCCAGTCCAGCACACAGTTTAGCCTCATCCAGTCAACCCAGCCCAGCCATCCCAGTTGAATTCTGCCATCCCAGGAGAGTCCAGCCAGCCCAGCCCATTCCAGCAACTCTAGTCCAGCCCAGTCCAGCCAGCCCAGCACACTGAGCTCATTGTAGTCAGGGAATGTGTCTATTTTTACACTGTACTCTTCCAAGTGCTTAGTAGAGTGCTCTGCACTTAGTAAGCCCTCAATAAATGTGATTGAATGAACCAGACCTCTCCAGCCAGCCACGCCTAGGGCAGCCAGCCCAGCCCAGTCCATTCCATCCAGCCAGTCCAGCCTGCTCCAGTCTAGCTCAGCCCATGCCAGTCCCACCAGGCCATTCCATTCCTATCAGCCCAACCCAGACCAATGCTACCAACACAACACAGTCCATCCAGCCCAATCCATGCTAGCCAGTTCAGCTCAACTCAGCCCACTCCAGCCAACCAGGCCCACTCCAGCCAGGCCTGCGCACTCCAGGCTGCCCAGATCAGTCAAGCCAAAAGCCAAATCCAGCCAGCCCAGCCCACTCCAGCCAGCCCAGGCAAGCCCAGTTCAGCCAGCCCAGCCCACTCCACCCACCTCAGCCCAACCCAGTGCAGCCAGTGCTTCGCAATCCAGGCAGCACAGCCCAGTTCAGCCAGCCCAGTCCAACTCAGCCAGCCCAACTCAGTACAGCCAGCTCAGCCCTCTCCAGTCAGTCCAGGCCAATCTCACTAGGCCAGCGGAGTACAGCCCTCCCAGCTCAGTTCTGACAACCCAGCCCACTCCAGCTAGCCCAGCCCACTTGAGCCAGCACAGCACAGCCCAAACCAATACTACTAATGCAGCACAATCAATCCAGGCCAACGCACTCTACCCAGAAAAACCCACTCCAGGAAAGCCAGCCCATTCCACCTAGCCAGGACTAGCTCAGGCCACCCAGCCCAGCTCATTTTAGCCATTTTAGCCCAATTTAACTCTCTCCACCTAGCCCAGCCCACTCCAGACAGCAAATATCATCCCAGTGTACCCAGACCAGTCAAACAATCCCAGCCCAGTCCAGCCAGCCCAGCATACTCAAATCAGCCCAGTCTACTCCAGAAGGCCCAGACCACACCAGTCAGCCCAGCCTAAAACCAACTAGCCATCCTAGCCCAATCCAGCCAGCCCAGCCCCCTCCAGCCAGTCCAGCTCAGTCCAGCCAACCCAGAACACTGCAGCAAGCCCAGCCTAGTCCACCCAGCCCAGCACACTGCAGTCAGCCCAGCCTGCCCAGCTCAGTTTGACACAGTCCAGCCAGCCTATCCCAACCCAGTCCAGATAGCATGGCTCAGTCCAGCCTTCACAGTGCATTGTAGCCAGCCTGCCCCATTCCAGGCAGTCCAGATCCCTCCTTTTAGACTGTAACCTTGTTGTGGGCAGCAAATGGGTCTGATTATTGGTGTATTGTATTCTCCCAAGCTCCCAAGTTCAGTGCTCTACACATGGTAAGCATTCAGTAAGTATGATTGACTGACTGACTGAGCCAGCCCAGTGGAGTCCAAGAAATAATGATTAGAGAAGCAGCGTGGCTCAGTGGAAAGACCCCGGGCTTGGGAGTCAGAGGTCATGGGTTCGAATCCCGGCTCTGCCACTTGTCAGCTGGGTGACTGTGGGTAAGTCACTTAACTTCTCTGTGCCTCAGTTACCTCATCTGTAAAATGGGGATTAACTGTGACCCTCACATGGGACAACCCGATTACCCTGTATCTAACCCAGTGCTTAGAACAGTGCTCTGCACATAGTAAGTGCTTAACAAATACCAACATTATCATTATTAATTATAATACTAATAATTATGGCATTTGTTAAGTGCTTACCATGTGCCAAGCACTGTTCTAAGCACTGCAATAGATACAAGGTTATCAGGTGTCCCATTTGGGGCTCACAGTCTCGATCCTCATTTTACAGAGGAGGTAACTGAGTCACAGAGAAGTTGAATGACTTGCCCAAAGTCACACAGTTGACAAATGGTGGAGTCGGGATTAGAACCCACGACCTCCAACTCCCAGGCCCGGGCTCTTTCCACTAAGCCACGAAACCCATACCCATACAGTCAGCCCAGACCAGCCCTGTCAAGTCATCTATGCCCACTCCAGCTAACTTAACCACTCCATCCAGCTCAGTACAGTCCAGCCAGCCCAGCCCAGGCCGCACAGCCCAGCCCACTCCAGCCAGCCCAGCATAGCCCAGTTCAGCCTGCACAACCCATTCCAGCCAGTCAAGCCCACTTTCTCCAGTCCAGGCAAGCGAAGCAAATCCAGCCCAGTACAGCCAGCCCAGCCACCCAGACCACCCCATTCCAGCCAGCCTGGTCTCAACCCAGCCTACCACAGTAATTGCAGCCCAAGCCAGGCCACACAGCCCAGCCAACTCCAGCCAGCCTAGCCCAGCCCACTCCAGCTAGCCCAGCCCACTCTTGCCAGCCCAAGACGACCCTAGCCAGCCCAGGTCAGTCCAGCTAGCCCAGCTCACTCCCACCAACCCTGCCAAGACCATTTTAGTCAGCCCTGGCCAGTCCAGCCAGCTGAGACCTCTCCAGCCAGCCAAGTCCAGCCCAGGCCATACAGTCGTACCGACTTCAGGAGGGCCAACCGAACCAAACCAAACCCTGCCCGGGACCGCAGTTGCATCCCAGAGCAGTCCAACCAGCCCAGCCCAGTCCAGCCATCCCAGGCTTCTCCAGTTATCTCAGCCTAGAGCAGCCAGCCCAACCCACTCCAGCCAGCCCAAACAAGCCCAGGAAGCCCATCCCACTCCAGCCAACCCAGAAAAGTACTCTTGAGCCAGTCCAGCTCCCTCCAGAAACCCCAGTCCAATTCAGCCAGGTGAGCTTAAAGCCAGGCAGCCATTCCAGTCCAATCCAGCCAGCCCAGCTCAACGAGCCAGCCCAGTGCAGTCCAGAACACCCATTCTCATGCAGCCTGCCCATCACAGGCCTTTTCAGCCAGCCTAGACCACTCCGACTGGCCTGGCCCAGTCTATGCAACCTGACCCACTCCAGACAGCCCATCAAGCCCAGCACAATGAGCTCAGTCCTGTTCAGGCAGCACAATCCTGTCCATCCAGCCCAGCATGGTCCAACCAGCTCAGTCTAGTTCATTCAGCCCACCCTAATCCAGCCAGCCCAGGCCAGTCCAGACACCCCATCACAGTCATTCATTCATTCATTCAATCGTATTTATTGAGTGCTTTCTATGTGCACAACTCTGTACTAAGTGCTTGGAATGTACAATTCAGCAACAGATAGAGACAATCCCTGCCCAGCAACAGGCTCACAGTCTAAAAGGGGGAGACAGACAACAAAACAAAGCAAGTAGTCAGGCATCAATACTGTAATGGCACTTGCCATCGAGTTGCCCAGTTTACGGAAAATGAAGCAGACCATGCCAGTCAGGCTTAGTGAGATCTATATAATAGTGGTTTATTTGGGGAAGTTACTTACAGGACAGCCCTGGGTGGCGGCAGAGCACAGGAGACACACCACGCCCCACCTAACTAGAGCCACCCCTTTATATGCTGCATGATATCACTACAAAAGCAAAACAGCTTAGATAGGTGCTTACCAGCTTGATCTGCGCATGTCCAGGGAGCATACCATAGCCGTGAAAACACAGCCTTGGCCTTGAAACTCTGGTGAGTCAGAGCCGGGGCACAACATCCCCTACAAATACCAACAAGATAAATGGAATCATAGATATATATACATCATTAACAAAATAAATAGAATAATAAATAATATATACGAATATGCACAAGTGCTGTGGGGAAAGGAAGGGGGAGGAGCAGAGGGAGGGACTAGGAGAAATGGGGAGGGGAGGAGGGGCAGAGGGAAAGGGAGGGCTCTGGGAAGGCCTCCTGGAGGAGGTGAGCTCTCAGTAGGGCTTTGAAGAGGGGAAGAGAGTTAGTTGGGCACATGTGAGGAGGGAGGGCACTCAAGTTCAGTGGTAGGACATGGGCCAGGAGTCGACTGCAGGACAGGCAAGAACAAGGGACCAAGAGGAGGTGAGCGGTAGAGGAGCAAAGTGGACGGGGTGTGCTGTAGAAGGAGAGAAGGGAGGTGAAGTAGGAGGGGCAAGGTCATGGAGAGCTTTGAAGCCAAGAGTAAGGAGTTTTTGTTTCATGCGAAAGTTGGTACGCAACCACTGGAGGTTTTTGAGGAGGGGAGTGACAAGTGACACGCCCAGAATGTGTCTGTAGAAAGATAATCGGGCAGAGGAATGAAGAATAGACAGGAGCGAGGAGAGACAGGAGGAAGGGAGATCAGAGAGGAGGCTGATGCAATAAACCAGTTGGGATATTATGAGAGACTGTACCAGCAAGGTAGCAGTTAGAATGGAGAGGTAAGGGCGGATCTTGGCGATGTTGTGAGGGTGAGACCGGCAGGTTTTGGTGATGGATTGGCTGTGTGCTTAAGGTTGAGGGCCTGTGAGACAGGAAGGATGGTAGTGCCATCCACGGTGACAGGGAAGTCAGGGAGAGGACAGGGTTTGGGAGGGAAGATAAGGAGCTCAGTCTTGGACATGTTGAGTTTTAGGTGGCAGGTGGACATCCAGGTGGAGATGTCCTGAAGGCAAGAGGAGTTACAAGCCTGGAGGGAGTGGAAGAGAACATGGGAGGAGATGTGGGTTTGGGTGTCATCTGCATAGAGATGATAATGGAAGCCGTGGGAGCGAATGAGTTCAAGGGAGGGAGTATTCATTCATTCATTCATTCAGTAGTATTTATTGAGTGCTTACTATGTGCAGAGCACTGTACTAAGCACTTGGAATGTACAATTCGGCAACAGATAGAGACAATCCCTGACCATTGACGGGCTTACAGTCTAATTGGGGGAGACAGACAGACAAAAACAAGACAACTTAATCGCAATAAGTAGAATCAAGGGGATGTACACCTCATAAACAAAATAAATAGGGTAATGACAATATATACAAATGAGCACAGTGCTGAGGGGAGGGGATGGGAGAGGGAGAGGAGCAGAGGGAAAGCAGGGAAAGGGGGCTTAGCTGGGGGGAGGTCAAGTGGGTGCAGAGAGGCAACAGAGGGAGCAGAGGGAAAAGGGGAAGCTCAGTCTGGGAAGGCCTCTTGGAGGAGGTGAGCTCTCAGTAGGGCTTTGAAGAGGGGAAGAGAGTTAGTTTGGCAGAGGTGAGGAGGGAGGGCATTCCAGGACAGCGGGATTGTCGTGGGTCAGGGGTGGATGGTGGGAGAGGCGTGAATGGGGGACGGTGAGGAGGTGAGCGGCAGAGGAGCGGAGCATGTGGGGTGGACAGTAGGAAGACAGAAGGGAGGAGCGGTAGGAGGGGGCAAGGTGATGGAGAGCCTTGAAGCCCAGAGTGAGAAGTTTTTGTTTCGTGTGGAGGTTGATAGACAACCACTGGAGGTTTTTAAGAAGGGGAGTGACGTGCCCAGAGTGTTTCTGCAGGAAGATGAGCAGGGCAGCAGAATGAAGAATAGACTGGAGTGGGGAGAGACAGGAGGAAGGGAGATCAGAGAGAAGGCTGACACAATAAACCAACCGGGATATTATGAGAGCCTGGACCATTAAGATAGCCATTTGGATGGAGAGAAAAGGGCAGATCTTGGCGATATTGTAAAGGTGAGACCGGCAGGCCTTGGTGACGGATTAGATGTGTGGGGTGAATGAGAGAGCTGAGTCAAGGATGACAGCAAGGTTGCGGGCTTGAGAGACGGGAAGGATGGTCGTACTATCCACAGTGATAGGGAAGTCAGGAAGAGGACGGGGCTTGGGAGGGAAAATAAGGAGTTCAGCTTTGGACATGTTGAGTTTTAGGTAGCGGGCAGACATCCAGGTAGAGACGTCCTGGAGGCAGGAGGAGATATGAGCCCAAAGGGAGGAGGAGAGGACAAGGGCAGAGATGTAGATTTGTTTGTCATCTGCATAGAGATGATAGTTAAAGCCGTGAGAGCGAATGAGTTCACCAAGGGAGTGAGTACAGATGGTGAACAGAAGGTGACCAAGAACTGACCCTTGAGGAACCCCTACAGTTAGAGGATTGGAGGAGGAGGAGGAACCCACAAAAGAGACCCAGAATGTATGGCCAGAAAGATAAGAGGAGAACCAGGAGAGGACAGAGTCTGTGAAGCCGAGGTTGGATAAAGTGTTGAGGAGAAGGGGATAGGTCGACAGTGTCAAAGACAGCTGATAGGTAGAGGAGGATTAAGAAAAAGTAGGAGCCATTGGATTTGGCAAGAAGGAGGTCACTGGTGACCTTTGAGAGGGCAGGTTCGGTGGAGTGGAGGGGATGGAAGCCAAACTGGAGGGAGTCCAGGAGAGAGTTGGAGTTGAGGAATTCAAGGCAGCGAGTGTAGACGACTCATTCTAGGAGTTTGGAGAGGAAGAGTAGGCGGGAGATAGGACGATAACTGGAAGGGCAAGTGGGGTCAAGGGAGGGGTTTTTTTAGGATGGGGGAGACATGGGCATGTTTGAAGGCAGAGGGGAAAAAGCCACTGGAGAGTGAGTGGTTAAAGATGGAAGTTAAGGAGGGGAGGGACGGAGGGGCGATAGTTTTTCTAAGATGAGTGGGAATGGGGCATAGTTCAGCCAAAGAGCCCACTCCAGTCAGCCTAGCCCACTTCAGGCAGCAAAGCCCAGCCCACTTCAGCCCCTCCAGCCAAATCCAGCCAGCCCAGCCTAGAACAGACAGCCCAGCCCATCCAGGCAGCCTAGCCCACTCCAAACAACTCATTTTAACCCAATCCAGTCAACACAGCCCACTTTAGACAGCGAATCCCAGGTCAGCCTGGCCAGATTAGCCTAGCAATTCCAGCCCAATCCAGTCAGCACTACCCAAGCAGCTAGCCAAGTCCATTCCAGCCATCCTACTGGCTGGAATTTTTAATTATTATTTATCATTATAAACCATAAATGTATTTACTTATATGTTTACATTAATGTCGATCTCCCCCTTTATACTGTAAACTCTTTGTGGGCAGGGAATGTGAATGTATCTATTTATTGTTATATTGGACTCTCCGCAGTGCTTAGTATAGTACTTTGTGTACAATAAGCACTCAATAAATGTAACAATGAATGAATGAATGAATGAATGAATGAATGAATCTAGGTCACCCCAGGGTAGTCTGCCCAGCTCAGTCCAGGCAGTCCAGCCCACTCCAGCCAGTCCAGCTTAGTCCCAGACAGCCAGCCCAACCCAGGCATCTAAACCCAGTCCAGCCATCCCAGCCCAATCCAGCCAGCCCAGTCTGCTCCAGCCAACCCTGACAAGTCCAGTCCAGCCAGCCCAGTCTACTCCAGCCAATCCAGCCCAGCCCAGGTCAGGACAGTCCTGCCAGAGTCCAGTCTACCCCAGCCCACTTTAGCCGGTCCAGCCCAGTTCAACCAGCCCAGCCAGATTGCCCAGCCTTGCCAAGTCCAGCCCATTCAGCCCCCAGTCCACTTTGCCCATCACAACATAGCCCAGTCCAGCCAGCCCCGTCTAACCCTATCCAGCCACTCCAACCCAATCCAGACAGCCCAGCCAGGCCTAGCCAGGCTCAAGCCAGGCCCCAGCCCACCAGAGTCCAGCCAGGCCCAGACCAGACCACCCAGGCTAGACTAGTCCAGCCAGCCCAGCCAGACACAATCTAGCCAGCCCAGCACAATCCAGCAACCCCAACCCAGTCCAGCCAGCCCAGCCCAGGGCAGCCTACCTAGCCTACCCCTATTGAGTCCAACCCACTCCAGCCCACCAGAGACTAATCCAGTCCGGCCAGCCCAGCACAATCCAAGAGCAGCCAATTCCAGCCATCTGAGCACACTCAGGCCAGCCCAGTCCTCTTCAGTCAGACCAGCTCACTCTAGCCAGCCCAGCCCAAGCTAGCCTGCCCAGGCCTGTCCAGATCTCTCAGTCCAACCCAGCCTATCCAGCCCACTCCAGCCAGAACCAGAACACTGCAGTTATCCTAGGCCACTCCAGCCTGCCCAGCTCATCCCACTCTGGCCAGCCCAGCCCACTTCAACCCGCCAATCCCAACCCAGTCCAGCAGGCATGACCCAGTCCAACCAGCATAGCCCAGTCTAGCCATCCCACTCCACTCCAGTTAGCCCAGTCCAACCAGCCACCCCAGAGCAGTCCAGAAACCCCACCCTCTTGTAAACAGCCCAGCCCAGGCCTGTCCAGCCAGCCATAACCAATCCAGCTAACTCAACCCAGCCCATCTCAGTTCAGTCCAGCTATCCCAGGCCAGGCCATACAGCCCAGCCCAGTGCAGTACAGTCCAGCCACCCCTGCACAGCCCAGTCCAGCCTTCCAGGTCCACTCCAGCCAGCCGAGGCCAGTCAGTCCAACCAGCCCAGCCTCACCACCATCCAGCCAATCCAGCACAGCCAGCCCAGATCAGTCCATACAGCCCAGCCAACCAGCCCAGCCCAGTCCAGTCTGGACAGACCATTCCACTACAGCCAGCACAGAACAACACAGCTCAGATGAATACTGCTAATACAGCAGAGTCCAACCAGCCACTGCATTCCATCCAGCCCTACCCAGCACAGCCCACCTCATCCAGCTGAGCACATTCAGACCAGCCCAGTCCATAGCAGCCAGCCAGCCCAGCCCATTCCAGCCAGCCCAACACAACCCAGACCAATACTGCCAATGCAGGACAGTCCATCCAGACCAGCCCACTCCAGCCAGTCCAGTACACTTCAACCAGCCCACTCCAGCCAACCTATCCCAACCCAGTCCAGCCAGTGTGGCCCATTTTAGCCAGCACAGCCAGGGCTAACCAGAACAGCCCACTCCAGCCAGCCCAGCACAGTCCAGAAAACCCATCCCTGTACTAGCAACCCAGCCCAGCCCTGTCCAGCCAGCCAAACCCACTCCAGCTAACCCAGTCCAGTTCAGCCAGCTCAGTATAGTACAATCAGCCCAGGTCAGTTCACACAGCCCAGCCCACTCCAGCCAGCCAAGCCCAGCCTATCTCACCCAGTCCAATTCGATCCAGCCAACCCAACCCAGCCCAGCCCATTCCAGCAGTGCAGCCCAATCCAGCCAGCCCAACCCATCTCACCCTGCCAAGCCCAGTCCAGCCAGCCTGGACCAGTCCTACCTGACCACTACAGTCCACCAAGTCCAGCCTACTCCAGCCATCCAGCAAGGATCTCTCCAGCCAGCCCATCGCAGCCCAGCCCAGTCCAGCCAGCCCAGACCATTCCAGCCAGCACCCATTCTAGCCAGCACAGCCTAGTTTAGCCTAATCCACCCAGCCAACCCACTGCTCACTGTGGGCAGCACATGGATGCTTCTTCTGGCATTGACACAGGGGCTCAAGGTAGGTCTTGGGTTCTTCTTCTGGCATCGATGCAGGAACTGTGAGCAAAGTCTGTGCATCCCATCTTCAAGAAAGGCCTCTTGGACATATGCCTTCAATAAAGCTTTAGAAGGTGGGGAGAATAATTGTCGGTCAGAGTTTGTGAGTTGCTCCCTATTCCTGGTAAACAATAATTATTATTATAATTATTACTATTACTATGGTATTTGTTAAGCACTTACTATGTGCCAAGCACTGTTCTAAGCACTGGGATAGATGAAAGGAAGTCAAGATGTCCCACATGGAGCTCACTGTCTTAATCTCCCCTCCCCCCCACCAACCCCCTCCCCTACTTTCCCATCCTTCCCTGCAGTATCCTCAGAGGAGATCTCCTCCCTCCTCGCAAGTGCCACCCCCTCCACCTGTGCCTCGGACCCCATTCCCTCTCACCTTCTTAAAACCATCGCCCCTGCCCTCCTACCTTCCTTAACTTCTATTTTTAACCACTCAATCTCCAAGGGCTCCTTCCCTTCTGCCTTCAAACATGCCCACGTCTCCCCCATCCTAAAAAAACCCGCTCTTGACCCCACTTACCCCTCCAGTTATCGTCCTATCTCCCTACTACCCTTCCTTTCCAAAATCCTAGAACGAGTCGTCTACAATCGATGCCTAGAATTCCTTAACTCCCATTCTCTCCTAGACCCCCTCCAATCTGGCTTCCGTCCCGTCCACTCTACCGAGACTGCTCTCTCTAAGGTCACCCATGACCTCCTTCTTGCCAAATCCAATGGCTCCTACTCCATTCTAATCCTCCTTGACCTCTCTGCTGCCTTTGACACTGTCGACCATCCCCTCCTCCTCCATACCTTATCTCACCTTGGCTTCACGGACTCTGTCCTCTCCTGGTTCTCCTCTTACCTCTCTGGCCGGTCATTCTCGGTCTCCTTCGCTGGAGCCTCCTCCCCCTCCCATCCTTTAACTGTTGGAGTTCCTCAAGGGTCAGTTCTTGGCCCTCTTCTGTTCTCCATTTACACTCACTCCCTCGGTGAACTCATTCGCTCTCACGGCTTTGACTACCATCTCTACGCAGATGACACGCAGATCTACATCTCCGCCCCTGTCCTCTCCCCCTCCCTTCAGGCTCGCATCTCTTCCTGCCTCCGGGACGTCTCCACCTGGATGTCGGCCCGCCACCTAAAACTCAACATGAGCAAGACTGAGCTCCTCATCTTCCCTCCCAAACCCGGTCCTCTCCCAGACTTCTCTATCACCGTCGATGGCACGACCATCCTTCCCATCTCTCAGGCCCGCAATCTCGGTGTCATCCTTGACTCGTCCCTCTCGTTCACCCCACACATCCTATCCGTTACCAAGTCCTGCCAGTTTCACCTCTACGATATCGCCAAGATCCGCCCTTTCCTCTCCACCCAAACGGCTACCTTACTATTACGGGCTCTCGTTATATCCCGGCTAGACTACTGTGTCAGCCTTCTCTCTGACCTCCCTTCCTCCTCTCTCGCCCCGCTCCGGTCTATTCTTCACTCCGCTGCCCGGCTCATCTTCCTGCAGAAACGATCTGGGCATGTCACTCCCCTTCTTAAACAACTCCAGTGGTTGCCTATCGACCTCCGCTCCAAACAAAAACTCCTCACTCTAGGCTTCAAGGCTCTCCATCACCTTGCCCCTTCCTACCTCTCCTCCCTTCTCTCTTTCTACCGCCCACCCCGCACGCTCCGCTCCTCCGCCGCCCACCCCCTCACCGTCCCTCGGTCTCGCCTATCCCGCCGTCGACCCCTGGGTCACGTCCTCCCGCGGTCCCGGAACGCCCTCCCTCCTCACCTCCGCCAAACTGATTCTCTTTCCCTCTTCAAAACCCTACTTAAAACTCACCTCCTCCAAGAGGCGTTCCCAGACTGAGCTCCTCTTCCCCTCTACTCCCTCTGCCATCCCCCCTTTACCTCTCCGCAGCTTAAGCCTCATTTTCCCCTTTTCCCTCTGCTCCTCCACCTCTCCCTTCCCATCCCCACAGCACTGTACTCTTCCGCTCAACTGTATATATTTTCGTTACCCTATTTATTTTGTTAATGAATTGTACATCGCCTTGATTCTATTTAGTTGCCATTGTTTTTACGAGATGTTCTTCCCCTTGACGCTGTTTATTGCCATTGTTCTTGTCTGTCCGTCTCCCCCGATTAGACCGTAAGCCCGTCAAACGGCAGGGACTGTCTCTATCTGTTGCCGACTTGTTCATCCCAAGCGCTTAGTACAGTGCTCTGCACATAGTAAGCGCTCAATAAATACTATTGAATGAATGAATGAATACTGGACCAGGCTGGGCGTCTGCAGGGGGAAGGGGGAAGAAGTCCAGCAGAGGCCCAGACTTGGGGAGCTTTGGGAGGGGAGATGGGGAGGCCCATCAGGACCCCCACCAGGCCCTCCTCAGACCTCCGGCCTCTCCCATGGGCGAGCTGGATGACTGGCAATGATGGGTGCTTTTTTCATGGTATTTGTTAAGCATTTACTATGTACCAGGCATTGTACTAAGCGCTGGGGTAGATACAAGCCAAGCACATCAGACACAGTCTGTGTCCCACGTGGGGCTCACAGTCTTAGCCCCCATCTGACAGATGAGGGAAACAAGGCCCAGAGAAATGAAGAGACTTGCCCAAGGTCACGCAACAGACAAGTGGCGGATTCGGGATTAGAACCCAGGTCCTTCTGACTCCCAGGTCCAGGCTCTACCCACTAGGCCACGCTGCTTCTCAGCTGCTGGAGGTGATGTCCGGAAGGTAGTCAAAGGGAAGACAGGACTTAGGCTGAGGGTTTCAGTTTGCCTCTAGCCTTAGAGAGGCAGCAAGGAATAATGATAATAATGATATTTGTTAAGCGCTTACTATGTGCCAGGAGCGCTGGGGTGGATACAAGCCATTCAGGTTCAGCACAGTCCCTGTCTCACATGGGACTCTCAGTCTCGATCCCCATTTTACAGAGGAGGGAACTGAGGCACGGAGAACCCTGGTTCTTTCCACTAGTCTAAATTCCTTTGGAATCCTCACTCCTATAGGCTTGGCCACCTCAGCTAGCAATTATGTTTGAGGAGTAGGGTGGCCAGCTGGATAGAGTCTAGTTCTGGGATCCAGAGAACCTGGGTCCTAATTCCCAGCTCCACCGCTCGTCTGCCGTGAGACTGTGGGCAAGTCACTTTACTGAGAAGCAGCGTGGCTCAGTGGAAAGAGCACGGGCTTTGGAGTCAGGGCTCATGAGTTCGAATCCCAGCTCTGCCACTTGTCGGCTGTGTGACTGTGGGCAAGTCACTTAGCTTCTCTGTGCCTCAGTTCCCTCATCTGTAAAATGGGGATTAAGACTGTGAGCCCCACGTGGGACAACCTGATTCCCCTATTTCTACCCCAGCGCTTAGAACAGTGCTCGGCACATAGTAAGCGCTTAACAAATACCAACATTATTATTATTATTATTACTTCCCTGGGCCTCAGTTCACTCAGCTGTGAAATGGGGATCCAATACCTGTTCTCCCTCCTACTTATACTTTGAGCTCCACGTGGGACCTGATGATCTGGTGTCTATCCCAGCAAATAGTCAGCACTTAACAAATACCACAGTTAGTATTATTATTATCATTGTTAGTATTGTTGCCTTCACAGTCTATGTGGGGACAATTTTAATGGGAGCAAAACCCCTCTTTGATTGCCCTAATGAAGCCCTCTTTTCCCCTGCTCCCTTTGGCATCATCTTTGCACTTCAGTCTTTGACTTTTAGACATTTGATATTCACCCCAACCCCAGAGCACTTAGGTACATGTCCGCAAATTATATATTATAAATTACTTATTCATACTAACGGCCGTCTCGTCTTCTAGACTCTAAGCTCATTATGGTCAGGGAACATGTCTGCTAATTCCCTTGCATTGGACTCTCCCACGTGCTTAATACAGTGCTCTGCACATAGTTAATAATAATAATAATAATAATGATGGTATTTAAGCACTTATTATGTGGCAGGCACAGTACCAAGCGCTGGAGTGGATACAAGAAAATTCAACTGGACCCACTCCCTGTCCCTTGTGGGATTCACGGTCTCAATCCCCATTTTGCAGATGAGGTAATTGAGGCCCAGAGAGGTGAAGTGACTTGCCGAAGATCTCACAGTCGGCAAGTGGCGAAGCTGAGATTGGAACCCACGACCTTCTGACTCCCAGGCCTGTGCTCTATTCACTACACCATGCCGCTTCTCTATAGTAAACACATTATAAATACGATTGATTTTTTTTTTTGAACAGTAGATGAGCACATAATGGTCTCTACGTGATTGCAGGTAACATTGTGCAACAAGCTCATCGGGGCCACTGGGTCAGTAGAGAAACAAGATAATGTTTGTTTTGCTCTGGCCACCAAGAGTCAACCTTAACTACTTGTTGAATGTTTGAGCCTGAAATTTACCAGTCATCTATGTTTAAATTGATAGGATGCCCCTTCAGTGTACAGGCCTCTGCATTCAAAATTAACAGCACTAGGAATGTATTTGAATAACCTATCAGTCGGTTGATCATGTACATATTTCTTTTTCTGGTATTTAAGCACTTACCATATGCCAGGCGTTGTACCAAGGGATTGATATGAGATAATCAGATTGGACACAGTCCATGTGTCACATGGGGCTCAAAGTCTTTTTCCCCAAAAAGCCCAAAGAAGTGAGGTGACTTCCCCAGGATCACACGGCGGACAGGTGGCGGGGCCAGGATTAGAATGCAGCAGGCCCTTCTGACTCCCAGGCCTGTGGTCTAACCACTAGACCACACTGTATCCCAATAGTTTAGGCTTTTACTGAATCAATCAGTTGCATTTATTGAGCGCTTACAGTGTGCAGAGCACCGTACTAAACACTTGGGAGAGTACAGTATAGCAGAGTTGGTAGACAGATTCCCTGCCTAAAATGAGCATACGGTCTAGAGGAGGAGTCCGACATTAATATATTAAAAGAAATAATAATTATGGGTATTAAGTGCTGAGGGAGGGGTGAATGAAGAGTGCAAAGGTAACTCATAAGGGAGTGGGAGAAGAGGAAATGCGGATTTAGTCGGGGAAGGCCTCTTGGAGGAGAGGTGAGTGAAGTTTCCCTATCTCAAAACATTGAGAGAAACATTCAGGCACGTGGTAAGAGTCCTAGCTAGCACAGGACTAATCAGATGGATATAACATTCTAGACTGTGAGCCCGTTGTTGGGTAAGGATTGTCTCTATCTGTTGCCAAATTGTACTTTCCAAGCGCTTAGTACAGTGCTCTGCCCTCAGAAAGCACTCAATAAATACGATTGAATGAATGAATAACCTTTGATCTGTCTAGCCCAGGGTTCATACGTTCAATGAAATCTTGTCATTTTTGCACATTTCTCCCGTCTGATGGTTTCCAATCTGTCTTGCCTCCGACTTCTTCTTTTCAGTTGATGAGGATCCACCCTGAAATGTTTTGGTCATTCCTTATTTTGGTCACAGTTAGCCACTCTTTCTGCCTCTCCTCCTCAGATTTCCAAAGTGATTTTCTCAAATGAACACTTTTATCATCTCATGATTGCTCCTTTTCTGTTTTAGTTCAAAGTTCTCCTCCTTTATCCTAATCTCTCATTAATACTCTTGGCATTCCAAGAAACAATGTGGCCTAGTGGAAAGAGCGTGGGCCCAGGAGTCAGAGGATTTGGGTTCTAATCCAGGCTATGACATGTGCCTGCTGTGTAACTGCCTCAGTTACCTCAACTGTAAAATAAGGATTCAAACCTACTCCCTCCTACTTACTGTGAGCCTCATGTGGGACAGGGGACTGTCCCCAACCTGATTAACTTGTCTCTACTTCAGTGCTTAGAATAGTGCTTGGCACAGATTACGTCCTTAACAAGCACCATCAGTCAATCAGTTGGACCTCTATATAAGTTTTCAATTCTGCCTTCACTCTGCACAACCGTGAAGTCTAAGCTTTGGAGTAAAGTCCTTGCCTTTTTGCCTGGCAAAGTCCCGTAAACTGTAACTTTGTTTGACAGCTACCCTCCCTCAGTACTAAGACTGAATTCTGTGGGGTTTGAATTTTATCTTAGAACAAATTTGGGGCGGGGGGGGTGACTGTATTTGACAGATAATGGACACCGTGCATATTCCAGCAGACTTGATTTCAGAGAATAATAATAATGATGGCATTTGTTAAGTGCTTACTATGTGCAAAGCACTGTTCTAAGTGCTGTGGGGATAGAAGGTGATCAGGTTGTCCCATGTGGGGCTCACAGTCTTCATCCCCATCTTACAGATGAGGTAACTGAGGCTCAGAGAAGTTAAGTGACTTGCCCAAAGTGGTGGAGCTGGGATTAGAACCCAAGGCCTTCTGACTCCCAAGCCTGGGCTCTTGTCACTGAGCCATGCTACTTCTCTAAAAGCAGTGTGGCCTAGTGGAAGGAGCCCGGGAGTCAGAGTAACTGGGTTCTAATCCCGGCTCTGCCACTCATCTGCTGGGTGACCTTGGGCCAGTCACTTCACTTCTCTGGTCCTCCAGCAGCTGTAAAACAGGTCTGAAGATCATGAGCCCCATGCGGGACACGGTCTATGCCCAACCTGATTAACTCCTATCCACCCTGGCGCTTAGAGCAGTGTCTGGCACATCGTAAGTGCTGAAAAGGTAGCATTAAACAAGGGGGTGGCCGGGGGGAAGATGGCTTTTCAAACTGCACTCTTGGAATGCAGAAGTTTGAAGCAGTGTCCTAAGTAGAGAGTTTTCTCTTTAATGGCCCAGTAAAGATAATGATGGTTTGGCTGCTGGCCAGGAAGTGGATCGTGAAAGGTTGGTTGTAACCAGGATTAAGCTGAAGTCTCACTGCTTGTTTTAATTTTTCACGCACTCATTTCTGGTCACACCATCTTTCACATACGTGCACTAGTCAGCTGCAGAGACTTGCCTGTTTCACCGTGCCGAATTATACTTTCCAAGCATTTAGTACAGTGCTCTGCACAAAGTGAGCGCTCAATGAATAGGATTGAATGAAGTTGAGAAATTCTGCAAGTGCCTGTTCCCTTCAGTCAGTCAATCAGTGGTGCAGAGAGAAGCCATGTGGCCTACTAGGTAGAGCACGGACCTGGGAGTCGGGACCTGGGAGTCGGAAGGGCCTGGGTTCTCATCCCAGCTCCACCACTTGTCTTCTGTATAACCTTGGGTAAGTCAACTTAAGCACTCCTAAGCACTTAGTAGAGTGCTTTGCACACAGTAAGCACTCAGTAACCACGAAGCAGTGTGGCTCAGTGGAAAGAGCACGGGCTTTGGAGTCAGAGGTCATGGGTTCGAATCCCGACTCAGCCACTTATCAGCTGTGACTTTGGGCAAGTCACTTAACTTCTCGGTGCCTCAGTTACCTCATCTGTAAAATGGGGATGAAGACTGTGAGCCCCACGTGGGACAACCTGATTCCCCTGTGTCTACCCCAGCGCTTAGAACAGTGCTCGGCACATAGTAAGCGCTTAACAAACACCAACATCATCATCATCATCAACTTGGCTGCACTGGGCCTCAGCTGGAAAATGGGGATGAAGACGGGGAACTCCAGGTGGAACAGGGGCTGTGTTCGACCTGATTGTCTTGTGTCTACCCCAGCGCTTAGAAAGGTGCCTGGTACAGAGTAAATGCTTAACAAAAACCACAATTATTATTAGTAATAATAATAATAATAGTGTTTATGGAGCACCTGCAGTATGACACGGTCCTTGTCCTCCATTTTCCATTCTGGGATTTGGTGGGCTAAAGGGGAAGACAGGCACTAAAATAATTTACAGATCAGATGAAAGAAGGAAAAAGATTAGGTTCTAAAATTGGGAAGACTCAGGAGAGACTTTTTTTGTTCCCCACCCCACCCCTGCATTTTAAAAATAGGCCCAAGGTAGCCTGAATCCTCTAGCCATCACTCAGATAAAGTGTATGAAATCATGTGGGGACTTGAGATTGGTGGCCATTCAATCATATCTACTGAGTGCTTACTGTGTGCAAAGCACTCTACTAAGTGCTTAGGAGAGTTCAATATAATATGGGTGAGAGACTCTCGATCCTCTGTGCAGGATAATTGAGAGTTTTAGAGCAAGGCAAACTTTCAGGATTATAGTCGGTGCTCGGTAATTAAGAATAATTAATGGACTATTATTTTTTTTAATTGTGTCTCAAGTCAGAGGGCTTACATCGGTGTCTCTGAAGGAGCGATAGAGTCCTCAGCTTTAGTGGCTTCTAAATATTGGTAGGAATTTGACCAAGAATATTAATGACCTAAAGCTGCTGGACTTCGATCCCTTCGAAGGCGTCTGTGTCATTGGTGTTCAGTTTGATCGTCAACAGGATAAAGATCTTGAGGTAAAGGTGTGAGGTGAAGAGAGACGTTAGAGTAATAATAATAATAATGTTGGTATTTGTTAAGCGCTTACTATGTGCCGAGCACTGTTCTAAGCGCTGGGGTAGACATAGGGGAATCAGGTTGTCCCACGTGGGGCTCACAGTCTTAATCCCCATTTTACAGATGAGGGAACTGAGGCGCAGAGAAGTTAAGTGACTTGCCCACAGTCACACAGCCGACAAGTGGCAGAGCTGGGATTCGAACTCATGAGCCCTGACTCCAAAGCCCATGCTCTTTCCACTGAGCCACGCTGCTTCGATAAAGCAGCCTTTGGCCTTTGTTAGAGGCCAAACGGTTTTTGCCCCTCAGCCTTGCTCCCACTAGAATGTCAGTTGGTAGTATTTTATTGAGCACTCATTGTGTGCAGAGTACTGTGCTACGTGTTTGAGGGAGTTCATATTAGTCAGCTATATTGTGTTATTGGGGGAAGGAAGAGAAGCAATATTGCCTCTCCAGATTTCAGCATCCTTGCTTCAAAAGGGTAATTTGCCAACTTTTCTCCTCTAGCAAATCTGGAGGTGTTGGTTGGGAGTTTGGGCCACCATTTCTTTGTGAGAAGGGGAGCATTCGCTTGCCTTGCTTCCCCATCAATACAAAAAAGTCCACTAGAAAGTTAAGCCAGCTTTCCTGTGAGTCCCCAGTTGATCCATCACTCTTCTCAGCCACAGCAAACACAGCTTAATCCCCACAAATTTATACCTGACCTGGCAGGTTCCTTTCCTTTTAGGCATAGTAATAATTATAATAATAATTGTTGTGCTTGTTAAGCACTTATTATGTGCCAGGCACTATATGGGTCGGATGCAGTCCCTGTCCTACATGGGGCTAATCACCATTTTCCAGATGAGGGAACTGAGGCCCAGAGAAGTGAAGTGACTTGCCCAAATTCACACAGCAGACAAGTAGCAGAGCTGGGATTAGAACCCAGGTCCTTCTGACCCTCAGGCCCATGCTCTAACCCATTAAGCCATGCCACTTCTCTATAGGATCCAGACAACTCATCTTCTGTTGTGTCGGATTTGTGGGGGAGAGCCAGAGTTCCTTAAATCCCTAATCCAGGCCTGGCACATAGTAAGCATTTAACAAATACCATAATTATTATTATAATTATTTTGTAGCCCTTCTCCTCCCTCCCTCCCTCTCTAAGAGGCTGCTGACTTTCTCACTTAAAAACACTCAGCTTTCAAGGGTCCAACACACGGGCCGACACCCTGACACCCCCAGGACCCTACGAGAAAATGCCACGACCTGCATCCCCATCCCCCCCGCCCCCAGTCCTGCATCCCCAAATCCAGCCACTTTAGGTCTCTATCTGTTGCCGAATTGTACATTCCAAGCACTTAGTACAGTGCTCTGCACATAGTAAGTGCTCAATAAATACTATCGAATGAATGAATGCAGAAGGGAGAGGGAAATGAGAAAAGGAGGCCTTTGTTCGGGAAGGCCTCTTGGAGAAGATGTGCCTTCAATAAGGCTTTAAAGGAGAGGAGAGTCATTTTCTCTTAGATATGAGGAGGGAGGGCATTCCAGGCCAGAGGCAGGATGTGGGCGAGAGATTAGGGGTGGGACAGATGAGACGGAGGTACAGTGAGAAGATACAGTGAGAAGGTTAGCATTAGAGGAGCAAAGTGTGTGGGGTGGGATGTAGAGGGAGAGTAGCGAGGTGAAAGTAGGAGGGGGCAAGGTGATAGAGTGCTTTAAAGTCAATGGTGAGGAGTTACTGTTTGATGCGGAGGTGGATGGGCAACCACTGGAGTTTCTTGAGGAGTGGGAACACATGGCTTGAACTTTTTTGTAGAAAAATGATCCAGGCAGCAGAGTGAAGCTGGACTGGGGTGAGACAGGAGGCAGGGAGGTCAGCAAGGAGGCTGACTTGGTAATTAAGGTGGGATAGGAGGAGTGCTTGGATTAATGTGGTAGCAGTTTGGATGGACAGGAAAGGGCAGATTTTAGTGATGCTGTGAAGGTCGAACCAACAGGATTTAGTCATGGATTGAATATGTGGTTTGAATGAGAGGGAAGAGTCAAGGATAATGCCCAGGTTGCAGGCTTATAAGAAAAAAGGATGGTGGTGCCATCCACAGTGATGGGAAAGTCAGAGGGAGGATTTTGGTGGAAAGATAAGGAGTTCTGTTGTGGACATGTTTAGTTTGAGATGACAGGAGGACATCCAAGTAGAGATGTTTTGAAAGCAAGAGGAAATGTGAGACTGGAGAGAGGGAGAGAGATGAGGGCTGGAGATGTAGAATTGGGTACATTTGCCCCTCATCTCTCCACCCCTCATCTCTGCTCCCCTCATCTCTCCTCCTCTCATCTCTCTGTCCCTTGTCTCTCCTCCCCTCAGCTCTCCATCCCCCAGCTCCCTTCCCCAGAGCTCCCTGCCCCTCAGCGTCCTCAGGATTCTGCCCCTCTGCTCCCAGTCCCTCTGCTCCCTGCCCCAGTGCTCTCTGCCTCCCTGCTCTTTTCCATCCAGCTCTCTGCCCCCTGATTTCTACCCTCCAGCTTCCTGCCCTCCTGCTTCCTTCCCGACAGCTCCATGCCCCCAACTCTCCACACCTCAACTCTCCACCTCAGTTTACTCTGCCCCTCAGCTCTCTGTCCACCAGCTCTCTCCCCCCAACTCTCTTGCCCCCTGTTCCCTCCCCCCCAGCTTTCTTTCCCCCAGCTCTCTGCCCTCCAGCTCTCTGCCCTCAAGTTCTCCACCACCTTCCCTCTACCCGCCCCCTACCCCCAGCACTCTGCCCTCCAGTTATCTCCCCCACTTATCTCTGCTCCCCTTCTCTCCACTCTATGCCCCCTGGCTCTCTGCAATCCTGCTCTCTGCCATCCCTTGCTCTCTGCCCACTTGCTCTCCACTCCCCAGCACTAAGGTCCCCTGCTCTGTGCTCCTGCTCTGTGTCCCCTGACTCTCTGCTTCCCTGCTCCCCGTCTCCTGGGTCTTTCTCCCTCTGCCCTCTGCCTCCCAGCTCTCTCCCCTTGCTCTCTCCCCATCAGATCTCTCCCACTCAGCTCTCTCCCCCTTTCTCTCTGCACCTCTGCTCTCTGCCCCCCAGGACTCTGGCCCTAAGATCTCTGCCCCTCATGTCTCTGCCCTTCAGATCTCAGCCCTTTGTCTTTCTGACACCAGCTCTCTGCCCCTCAGCTCTCTGTCCCTCAGGTCTCTGCCCCCCGTGCCTTCTGGCCCCTTCTGTCTGCCCTCTACTTTCTGCCCGGCTGCTCTCTGCCCCTCAGCTCTCTGCCCCCCTGCTTTCTTCCCCTCACTTTATGCCCTCTTGTTCTTGGCTCCTTTGCTCCCTGCCCCTTTGCCCTCTGCTCCCTTGCTGTCTTCCCCAGCTCTTTGTCCCCAGCTCTCTGACGTCTGACACTCAGCCTCCTGGCTCTCTGCTGACATGCTCTCTGCCCCCTCCCCTGGTCTCTGTCCCTCTGCTCTCTGTCCCCCAACTCTCAGTCCCTCAGCTTTCTGCCCCTTGCTCTCTGCATCTCAACATCCTTCTCTACTCTCCGCTATCTGCCTCTCGGCACCTCAGGTCTCTCCCCAACGCTTCTCTGACCCATGGTTTAGCTCTGCTCTTTAGTTCTCTGCCTCGCCTTTCTCTGTCCCCCATTCTCTGCCTCCCTGTTGTCTGTTTCCCTGTGCTCTGCCCCCCTGTTCTCTGTACCCTTGTTTTCTGTCCCCCTGCTCTCTGTCTTCCTGTTGTCTGCCCCCTACTGTCTGCCCCTCTACTCTCTGCCCCCACCATTCTCTGCCTCCCTGTTCTCTGTCCCCCTCTTCTGACTCCCTGTTTTCTGTCCCACTGCTCTCTGTCCCCCAACTCTTTGTCTCCTGTTCTCTACCCCCCCTCCATTCTGACCCCCCGCTCTCTGCCCCCATCTCTCTGCCCCTCAGTTCTCTGCCCCCTTGTTCCAGCTGTCTGCACCTCTCTCCCTCCGGCTCTCTACTCCCTGGTTCTCTTCCCCCAGTTCTCTGCCCTTTGACCTCCTGACGACTGCTCCCCACCTCATTGCCCCCCTGCTCCCTGACTCCCAGCTATCTGTCTCTCACCTCTCTACCCACCTTTTTTCTATCCTCTTATGTTGTGGCATCTGTTCTCTGACTATCAGCTCTCTGACCAACCTTTCTCTATTGTCCTGTTCTGGGCCTCCCTGAACCCTGCCTCCCTGTTCTCTGTCTCCTTGTTCTCAGTCCCCCTGTTCTATGTCCCCCTGGTCTCTACCTCTCAGTTCTCTGCTTCACAGCTCTTTATCCCCCTCCTCCCTGTCCCCTCTGCTCTCTGCTCCCTGTTCTATACCCCCCCATTCTCTGCCCCACCACTCTCTGCCCTCCGCTGTCTGCCACTCTGCCTCCCTGCTCTGTGCCCCACCTCCGATTTCTGCTGCCCTGCTCTCTGCCTCCCTGCTGTTTCCCCCTTCTCCCCCCGCTGCTCTTCCCCCTCACCTCTCTCTCCCTCTGCTCTCTGCCCTTCAGCTCTCTGTCCTTCTGCTCTTTGCCCCTAAGTTCTCTGCCATTTATATCTCAGCCCTTCTGCTCTCTGCCCCCAACTCTGCCCCTCTAGACTGTAAACTCATACCTGTTTATATTCCTTGCTCCCTGCTGTCAATCCCGCTGCTCTCTGGCCCTCAGCTCACTGCCCCCTTGCTCTCTGTCACCTCTAACCCCCCTGCTCTCTGCCCCTCAGGTATCTGCCCTCCTATCTGTACCCTGCTCTCTACCCCCTAGCTCTCTATCAATTGGCTACCTCCCCCCTACTATTTCTTCCCCTCCTTTTTCCCCCATGCATTCCATCCCCCTGCTTTTTGCCAGCTGCTCTCTACCTCCCAGTTCTGCTCCTCAGATCCTTGCCCATCAGCTCCTTGCCCCTCAGCTCTATGCCCCTCAGCTCTATGACCCTCAGCTCTCAGCCCCCTGTCTGTTGCCACCCCCCCCGAACCTTTGCACCCTGGGTCTCTGCACCACAGCTTGCAGACTCTCTGGCCTTTTTGCCGCCCCCCACCAAATTTCTACTCTTTCTTTCTCTGCCCCTCAGCTTTCTACCACCTTAATCTCTGTCCCTCAGCTCCCTGCCTCTCAGTTCCTGTCCCACTTTCTGCCCCTCAGCTGTATTCATATTCATTCATTCATTCATTCAATAGTATTTATTGAGCGCTTACTATGTGCAGAGCACTGTACTAAGCGCTTGGGATGAACAAGTCGGCAACAGATAGAGACAGTCCCTGCCGTTTGACGGGTTTACAGTCTAATCGGAGGAGACGGACAGACGAGAACAATGGCAATAAATAGAGTCAAGGGGAAGAACATCTCGTAAAAACAATGGCAACTAAATAGAATCAAGGCGATGTACAATTCATTAACAAAATAAATAGGGTAATGGAAATATATACAGTTGAGCGGACGAGTACAGTGCTGTGGGGATGGGAAGGGAGAGGTGGAGGAGCAGAGGGAAAAGGGGGGAAAAGAGGGTTTTTAGCTGCGGAGAGGTAAAGGGGGGGTGGCAGAGGGAGTAGAGGGAGAAGAGGAGCTCAGTCTGGGAAGGCCTCTTGGAGGAGGTGAGTGTTAAGTAGGGTTTTGAAGAGGGGAAGAGAACAGTTTGGCGGAGGTGAGGAGGGAGGGCGTTCCAGGACCGCGGGAGGACGTGGCCCAGGGGTCGACGGCGGGATAGGCGAGACCGAGGGACGGTGAGGAGGTGGGCGGCAGAGGAGCGGAGCGTGCGGGGTGGGTGGTAGAAAGAGAGAAGGGAGGAGAGGTAGGAAGGGGCAAGGTGATGGAGAGCCTTGAAGCCTAGAGTGAGGAGTTTTTGTTTGGAGCGGAGGTTGATAGGCAACCACTGGAGTTGTTTAATAAGGGGAGTGACACGCCCAGATCGTTTCTGCAGGAAGATGAGCCGGGCAGCGGAGTGAAGAATAGACTGGAGCGGGGCGAGAGAGGAGGAAGGGAGGTCAGAGAGAAAGCTGACACAGTAGTCTAGCCGGGATATAACGAGAGCCCGTAGCAGTAAGGTAGCCGTTTGGGTGGAGAGGAAGGGCGGATCTTGGCGATATTGTAGAGGTGAAACCGGCAGGTCTCGGTAACGGATAGGATGTGTGGGGTGAACGAGAGAGACGAGTCAAGGATGACACCGAGATTGCGGGCCTGAGAGATGGGAAGGATGGTCGTGCCATCCACGGTGATAGAGAAGTCTGGGAGAGGACCGGGTTTGGGAGGGAAGATGAGGAGCTCAGTCTTGCTCATGTTGAGTTTTAGGTGGCGGGCCGACATCCAGGTGGAGACGTCCCGGAGGCAGGAGGAGATGCGAGCCTGAAAGGAGGGGGAGAGGACAGGGGCGGAGATGTAGATCTGCGTGTCATCTGCGTAGAGATGGTAGTCAAAGCCGTGAGAGCGAATGAGTTCACCGAGGGAGTGAGTGTAAATGGAGAACAGAAGAGGGCCAAGAACTGACCCTTGAGGAACTCCAACAGTTAAAGGATGGGAGGGGGAGGAGGCGCCAGCGAAGGAGACCGAGAATGACCGGCCAGAGAGGTAAGAGGAGAACCAGGAGAGGACGGAGTCCGTGAAGCCAAGGTGAGATAAGGTATGGAGGAGGAGGGGATGGTCGACAGTGTCAAAGGCAGCAGAGAGGTCAAGGAGGATTAGAATGGAGTAGGAGCCATTGGATCTGGCAAGAAGGAGGTCATGGGTGACCTTAGAGAGAGCAGTCTCGGTAGAGTGGAGGGGACGGAAGCCAGATTGGAGGGGGTCTAGGAGAGAATGGGAGTTAAGGAATTGTAAGCATCGATTGTAGACGACTCGTTCTAGGATTTTGGAAAGGAAGGGTAGTAGGGAGATAGGGCGATAACTCGAGGGGGAAGTGGGGTCAAGAGCGGGTTTTTTTAGGATGGGGGAGACGTGGGCATGTTTGAAGGCAGCGGGGAAGGAGCCATTGGAGATTGAGTGGTTAAAAATAGAAGTTAAGGAAGGGAGGAGGGCAGGGGCGACGGTTTTCATAAGGTGAGAGGGAATGGGGTCCGAGGCGCAGGTGGAGGGGGTGGCACTTGCGAGGAGGGAGGAGATCTCCTCTGAGGATACTGCAGGGAAGGATGGGAAAGTAGGGGAGAGGGTTGGTGGGGGAGAGGGGAGAGGCGGAGGGGTGACTTTGGGGAGCTCAGACCTGATTGTGTTGATTTTCGTGAGGAAATAGGTGGCCAGATCATTGGGGGTGAGAGATGGGGGAGGGGGAGGAACAGGGGGCCTAAGGAGAGAGTTAAAGGTCCGGAACAATCGGTGGGGGTGACGGGCATGGGTGTCGATGAGGGAGGAGAAGAAGTTTTGCCTGGCGGAGGAGAGGGCAGAGTTAAGGCAGGAAAGGATAAATTTGAAGTGTGTGAGGTCGGCTTGGTGCTTGGACTTTCACCAGCAGCGTTCAGCAGCTCGAGGATAGGAGCGTAGGAGGCGGACAGAGGAGGTGATCCAGGGCTGTGGGTTAGTGGAGCGAGACCGGAGGAGGGAAAGGGGGTGAGAGAGTCGAGATGAGTAGAGAGGGTGGAGTTGATAGCGGAGACCTGATCGTCGAGAGTGGGAAGAGAGGACAGGGCGGCAAGGTGAGGAGAGATGGGATTGGAAAGACAGATGGGATCGAGAGAGCGGAGGTCTCTGTGGGGCAGTAGCGAAGATTTGCAGGGGGAGGGAGTGTGAAAGATGAGGCAGGTGAGAAGGTTATGGTCAGAGAGAAGGATTTCAGAGTTGGTGAGGGAGGAGATAGTGCAGCGGTAGGAGATGACGAGATCGAGGGTGTGACCGAGTCGGTGAGTGGGCGCGGTATAGTGGAGGAGGAGGTCGGCAGAGTCGAGGAGGGATAGCAGGCGGGCGGCAGAGGAGTCGTCGGGTACATCCATATGGATGTTGAAGTCTCCGAGGATCAGAGTGGGCAGAGAGAAGGAGAGAAGGAAAGTGAGAAAGGGGTCAAGGTGGTTGAAGAAGTCGGAGGTGGGACCGGGAGGGCGGTAGATGACAGCGACGAGTATCTGGAGGGGGTGGTAGAGGCGAATGATATGGGCTTCGAAGGAGGGGAAGGAGAGGGAGGGGGGAGGAGGGATAGTGCGGAAGCGGTAACGGGGCGAGAGGAGGAAGCCGACGCCTCCTCCCTTACCGGTGAGTCTGGGGGAGTGGGAGAAGGAGAGGCCTCCGCTGGAGAGAGCGGCGGCGGAGACCGTATCTTCGGGAGAGAGCCACGTTTCCAAAAGGGCGAGGAGGAGGAGAGAGCGGGAGAGGAAAAGGTCATGGACGAAAGGTAGCTTACCTGTAATAGAGCGGGGGTTCCAGAGGCCACACTTGAAAGTAGCTGTGGGTGCAAGGGGGGGAGGGGGGGAAGGGCGGGGGGAGGGGAGGGTTTGGATGGGAAGGAGGTGGCGGGGCCCTGGACGGGGAGAGGGGGATGAGAGGTAGCGGTGGGACAAGAGGACTGGGATGGGGCGTGGGTGGGGAAGAGAGAAGGGGGGAGGGGGTGAGGAGGGGGTTTGGTGGGGGGAAGAGTAGGGGAAGGGGGAAGAGGGGTAGCGCTGGTAAAGTGGGGTTCTAGGGCGGGAGAGAGGAGGGGGGGAGGAGACAGAGGAGAGAGCGGGAAAGAGCTGAGCGAGAGAGGGGAAGGGGAAGGGGAGGATAGGAAGGGGCGGGAGGGGTGGGGGAGAGGAGGGACATGGCGAGGCCAGAGAGGTGGGTGGCAGCACTGACAACAATAAACAGTAATAAATGAAATCGGTAATATAGCAACATGATACAGTATGATACAATACAGTAGTGCTAATATAGCAACATGATACAGTATGATACAATATAGTCGTGTTAATAAGCGGGCGATGACCAGGGTCGGGGGTAGGCTCGATTAAGGGGCGACCTGATCAAACTCAAAGTCTGACGACAATAAACAATAACAAGCGAAATCGCTAATATAGCAACATGGTACAGTAAGACACACTACAATAGTGTTAATAAGCAGGCGATGACCAGGGTCGGGGGACGAGCCGACCCTACCCGATCAGACTCAAAGTCAAGCGGCCAGCGGCCGAGAGAGTCCCAGAGCTCATGACCAAATGTCCCTGTGGCGGCGGGGGGGCCCTGAGGTTGTCCGGGGTGGGTGGCGGCCGTAGGCGGCGGCTAAGGTAAGGTAACATGGTGAGAACAATGACCTCGTCGCCCGGGGCGGGGGCGGGGGCGGGGGCGGGGGAGATGAGTCACCTCAAGGGGGAAGAGGGAGTGAGGCCTTCCCCAAATGGCCGCCTCAGGCAGAGTGGGGGCTTCCTAAAATGGCCGCCTCGGGCGGAGTGGGGGAGCAGTTGGGGAGCACAATGGCCCCGGGCCCGAGCAGGGGGACACAATGTCCCCCGAGGACACAATGTCCTTGGGGCCGAGCAGGGGAGCACAATGTCCCCAGGATCGAGAAGGGGAGCGCAATGTCCCCGGGCCCGAGCGGGGGGGGTGGAATGGGAGCTGGTGGCTGGGGGTCTGTGGGGGCGAAGATCCTTAGTGTCGGAGTTCCCGAGAGGGGGTGCGGAGGTCCAGCTTGCGAAAGGCTGAGGCGGGCGCGGGTCCGGGCGGTCCGAGGCTCAGCTCCCCGGGGGAGGCGGAGGAGGCGCAGATGAGTCGGCGAGCGGGAGGCGAACGGGGGGCTTGTCGGGAATCGGGGCAGGGGCCGGGTGGGCCGAGGCTGCGCCTCAGGGGAGCAGAGATCCCGAGCCCACGAGGTAATGGCTGCAAGGCTCCGGGCGATGACAAGGCTCAGCTTCCCAGGAGGGGGGGGTGGTCTCGGCATGGATGAGTCGGCGGTCGGCGGCCAAAAAGCCGCTAAAGTCGGCGGTCGGTGGCCAAAAGGCTGCTAAAGAGCTAGCCAGGAAACGGGGGGCAGGCAGCCCAAGGAACCGCCGCCTGGGAGGAGAGCTCCGGAGTCCAGTGGTGGCCGATTCGGCTGGGAAGAGGGGGCCCGGCGGTCTGAGACTCACCCCCAGGGGAGCAGAGATCCCGGGCCCACGTGGTAATGGCTCCATGATTTCAGCTGTGGGCCCCTCAGCAGTGTGCCCCTCAGCTCTTTGCCCCGATCTCTGCCCCTTAGCTCAATGCCCCTAAACACTCTTCTTCAGCTCTTTGCTCCCCTTTTATCTCCCCCCCCTTCCTCTTTATCCCTTGCTCTCTTACCCCTGCTGTTTGCCCTCCTGCTCTCTGCCCCATACTTTCTGCACTCCTGCTCTTTGTCATCCTGTATTCTACTCCACCTGCTCTCAGCCACTCCAGCTCTCTACCTTCCACCTCTGCCCCTCCTCTTTCTGCTCCTCTGCTCTCTGCCCCTTTGTTCTCTACCACCCAGCTCTCTGCTCCCCAGCTCTCTGGCCCCCTGCTCTCTGGCCCCCAGCTCTCTGCCTCTCAGAGAAGCAGCGTGGCTCAGTGGAAAGAGCCTGGGCTTTGGAGTCAGTGGTCATAGGTTCCCATCCCACCTCTGCCACTTGTCAGTTTTATGACTGTGGGCAAGTCACTTAACTTCTCTGTGCCTCAGTTCCCTCATCTGTAAAATGGAGATTAACTGTGAGCCTCACGTGGGACAACCTGATTACCCGGTATCTACCCCAGCGCTTAGAACAGTGCTCTGCACGTAGTAAGCGCTTAACAAAATACCAACATCATTATCATTATTATCTCTGCCTACCTTTCTGCCCCTTTGTTCTATGGCCCCCTACTTTCTGTCCATCACCTCGCTGACCAACCTTTCTCTGCCACCCTGTTCTGTTCTCCCCTGCTTCCTGCCCCTCGGTTCTCTGCCTCTCTGTCCTCTGCCTCCCCATTTTCTGTCCCCCTGGTCTCTGCCCCACAGTTTTTTGTCCCTCTTCCCACTGCCCCCACCCTGCTCCTTGTTCTCTTCTCCATCCCCTGTTTCTCCCTACCCCCCTGCTCTAAAGCTACCTGTACTCTGCCCCTCTGCTCTCTGCTCCTCTGATCTCTGTCCCTTGTTCCTGCTTCCCTGCTCTCTGCTCCCCTCTCTATGTCCTCCGGTCTCTGCCCCCCTGCTTTCTGCTCTCCTGATCTCTGCCCCCTTGCTCTCTGCTCTCCTGCTCTATCTGCTCTCTTCCCCTCAGATCTACCCCCTCCAATCTATCCCCCTCTGCTCTCTGCCCCTCTACTTTCTGACCCACTGCTCTCTGCCCTGTACTCTAAAGGAGAAATATTGTCAGGCTTCTTTCATCACCACTGGACTAATAGGGCAACTGCCAATAATGCAGTCACTTCAGCATCTTTGCCTCCAATTTATTGCTGGAAGCACTAGATGAATAACAGTGAAGGAGGAAAGGAGGGATGGGGAGGATTGTTATTTATAGAATGCCCACTTGTTGCAGTGGAAAGCACAGAATAAAGAAAGGATCTTATATTCTAAACAGGAGAGACAAGCTTTAATGAAACTACAATCAGAGTGGTACACATTAATAATTGAGAGTAAGCATATGAGTGCTGAGGAAAAGAATGAATAGGTCTGTCAATTCTGGAGTGGACTTAGGTTGTTGAGAGATTAATCAGGGAAGGTTTGTTGGAGACGATGAAATTATGAGGACTTTGAATTGGGAAGACTGTTGAAGATATTGTCATGCATTTTTCTCTAACAATGAAGACCAAAACAAAACACCCCCTCCCCGCAAACTTATAGGTGTACACATTCCTTGTCTTGTCGTATACTATCGAGTCATTTCCAACCCATAGTGACACCATGGACACATCTCTCCTAGAAAGCCCCTCCTCCATCTGCAATTGTTCTGGTAGCGAATTCATAGAGTTTTCTTGGTAAAATTACAGAAGTGATTTACCACTGTCTCCTTCCGTGCAGTAAACTTGAGTTTCAGCTTTTGACTCTCTCCCATGCCACAGTGCTACCCAGCACAGAGGAGTCTTGACTTGTGGCAGATTGCCTTCCACTCGCTAGCCACTGGTCAAGCTAGGAATGGATTTGAGTATGCCTCTGCTTGACTCTCCCTCCCATAGTCGAGACTGGTAGAGTACTGGAAACTCTCCAGGAGCGACCCTGAGAGGGTGACACATTACTTACACATATGTAAATAGCATGCAACGCAGTTAAGGATGTTAGTATTCAGAAACAGCAGTGATGGATGTTCTTAGCCTATGTGATCCTTCGAGGTTGCCCTCTGGACTAACCCTAACCATAAATCTAACCCTAACCATAAACTTAATCCTAGCCTTAACACTAACCATAGAATTATCCCTAGACTTAACACTAACCGTAACCCTCACCCTAACCCTGACCTTTGCATTAGCCCAAATGCTAAATATAACCTTAAATTTAAACCTAACCCTAGCCTTAAACTTAACCCTAAGTGTAACTGTAACCCTATCCCTAACACTAACAATAACCCTAATAATAACTATAACTCTAGCCCTAACACTAACCCCAACCCTAAACCTAAACCTAGCCCTAGCTGTAACACTAACCCTAAAACTAACCCTAACCCTAGTGCTAACTTTAACCCTAACCCTAACAATAACCCTAACCTTAGCCCTAACCCTAACTTTAGCCTTTGGCCTAGTTGCAATCCTAATGCCAACCCTGGCCCCAACCATAACCCTAACCGCAATCTTTCATCTACTGCCAACAAAATACTAATCCTCGCCATAACCATAACCTTTACCCTAAACCTAACCTTATCCCTAACCTTAGTGCTAATCCTAACCATAACCCTACCTCTAACCAGAACCTTAACCCTAAACCTAGCCTTAACCCTAATCCTAACCCTAACCGAAACCTTCTCCTCAATTTGATCATAAGCGTAACGTTAGCACTCAAACCCTAACCCTAATCCTAACCATAACCCTAACTCCAACCCTAATCCTAGTCTGAGACCCAGCCCTAGTCCTAGCCCTAACCCTAACCAGCACCCTAAACATAACCCTAGCTCTAATGCTAATCCTAACCTTAACCAGAAGCATGTCTGGAAGTCCGTGTGGCTAGGCTCTTCTAGCCTCAACAATGCTATTTACACTGCTACTCTCCCAGGGCAAGAAATTGCCCTAAGAACCCCCTAACCCTAACCTTTACCCTAATCATAACTCTAACCCTAACCTTAACTTTAGCCCTAGGAATAGCTCTAGCCTTTACCCTAATTCTAACCCTAACATAAAATATACACCTAATTCTAACTTTAGCCCTAGCCCTAATCAAAACCCTTACACTAACCCTATTTCTAGGGCAGCCCTAGCCTTATGCCTAAGGCTAGCCCTAACCCTAAACCTAACCCTAACCCATTGCCCTAGCCCTAAACCTAACCCTAACCATAAAACTAGTCCAATCTTAACCAAAACCCTATCTGTAACACTCTAAACCTAACTCTAACCCTAAACCTTAATGCTAGCTCTAGGTCCTGGTCTAACCTTAGTCTAACCCTAATCATAAATCTAACACTAATTCTAGCCCTAAAACTAACCTAACTTTAACCCTAACCCTAACCCTAGCCCTAACCCTTACAAGAGCCCTAACACTAACCCAAAACTTAACTTTACCCCCTAAACCTAACCTTAACCCTAACCTTTACCTTAACCCTAAAATCTAACCTTAAACCTAAGGCTACCCCTAGGCTGAACCCTACCCATAGCCCTAGCCCTAAACCTAATCCTAACCTAACCCTCACACTACCTCTAACTTTAAAACTAACTCTAATCCAAACCCTAACCCTAACCCTCATGCTAAACCTAACGCTAGCTCTAGCCCCAGCTCTAACCCCAACTTTACTCCTAAAGTATCCTCACCCTAATCATAAGCCTAACCTTTACTCTAACCCACACCCTTACCCTAACCCAAAATCTAACCTTATACCTAAGGCTACCCCCAAGCCTAGCCCTAACCCTAAACCTTATGCCTAACTCTATCCCTAACCCTAGGCATAACTGTAAACCTAAGGCTAATTCTAACCCTCATTCTTTCCCTATCCCCCTAAAAAACACTTCTCCTGCTATTCTTTCCTGAGAAATTAGCCCAAGTCTGATGGGCCACAATCGATCAATCAATTGCATTTATTAGGCACTTACAGTGTGCAAAACAGTGTACTAAGCCTTAGGGAAAGCACAATATAACAGAGTTGGTAGACACGTTTCCCTCCCTCAAGGAGCTTCCAGTCTAGACGGGGAGGCAAGAATTAAAATAAATTACAGATATGTATATAAGTGCTGTAGGGCTGAGGGTGGGGGAGACTAAGGGTACAAATCCACGTTCAAGAATGACATAGAAGGGAGAGGGAGTAGAGGAAATGAGGGCTTAGTGGGGAAGTCCTCTTGGAGATGTGATTTCAATATGGCTTTAAAGGTGATAAGGCTTTGAAGTGCACAATTGTTTCTTCCTAGCTTGCCCCACACTGTTTCCAGACAGTTGTGCATTGTCAGAAGAGTTTCCCTCAATTCTGCTTTCAGATTTTATCCAAAACCCACAGTGAAAACCCTCACAGTGGGAGTCTTAGCTGTTCTGCTCTTCAATCTTTACTATTCCTCCTGCTCTCACTCAGGGGAGAGCATTATCTACACATTTCCCCCATGAGATAGAAAGTCCCTTGAGGCAGGGAGCAAGTGTTTTCCTTCTGTTAGGCCTAGCACAGTGCTCTGCACTCAGCAGGTGCTCAGCAAATACAACAGATTTATGGAAGCAGGGAACCTATTGCACCTTAAGCCCCACCCGATTTGAATTTTACAATCAATCTGGCTTTGCTTGGAGGACATGAAATAATATTTGATAAAGGTCAGCAGAAGATCAGGGTGGTCCATCTGGTGTGGGAGACCTTGGGTGGTTCCCAGAACAAGGCTCCATCCCAGGGTTCCCCTAACCGGAATGATTTTTACACCTGTCTCAATCCCAAATGCACTGCTTGAAGTAGATATAATCAGTCTCTTCATACATAGAGCTTACAGTCTAAGGAGGAGAGAGAGTAGGTATTTAATTTAATGGGAAGCAGCGTGACTCAGTGGAAAGAATACAGGCTTGGGAGTCAGAGGTCATGGGTTCGAATCCCGGCTCTGCCACTTGTCAGCTGGGTGACTGTGGGCAAGTCACTTAAACTTCTCTGGGCCTCAGTGACCTCATCTGTAAAATGGGGATTAAGACTGTGAGCTTCACGGGGGACAACCTGATTACCCTGTATCTACCCCAGCACTTAGCACAGTGCTCTGCACACAGTAAGCGCTTAACAAATACCAACATCATTACTATTATTATTATTAATTTCTATTTTACAGATGAGGAAATTTGGACACAGAGAAGTCAAGTGACTTGCCCAAGGTCACACTGCAGGAAATGTTTAACTCTCCATGTTGACACAGAGCTTCCTGTGAGAAGAAAGATTATGTAGGATTCACCAAGATTCCTATATAATAATAATTATGGTACTTGTTAAGCACTTATTATGTGCCAAGCGCTGTTCTAAGTGCTGGGGTAGATACGAGTTAATCAGGTAGGGTGCAGTCCCTAACCCACATTAGGCTCACACCCTTAATCCTGATTTTTTACAAATGAGGTAATTGAGGCACAGAACAATTAAGTGTCTTGTTCAAGGTCATATAGCAGACAAGTGGTAGAGTTATGAGTAGAACCCTTGACCTTTGGACTCCAAGGTCTGGGCTCTATCCACTACACCATGAACTGAGTTGTTAGATTGTAAGCTCCATGAGGGCAGGAATTGTATCAGTGAATCAGGGGTATTTATTGAGTGCTTATTGTACGTGGAGCACTGTATTGAGCATTTTGGAAAGTATAGTATAATAGAGTAGGTTGACATTATTCCTGCCCACAAGAAGTTTACAGTCTCAAAGGGTACTTAATAATGTTACTTTACTTTCCCAATCGCTTAGCATAATGATTTCTTTTTCTTAAATGGTTTTTGTACGTGCTTACTATGTGCCAGGCACTGTACTGAGCCCTGGGGCGGATACAAGTTGATGAGGTGGGACACAGTCCCTTTCCCACAAAGGGCTCATACCCCTAATCCCCATTTTACAGATGAAGGAACTGTGAAGTGACTTGCCCAAAGTCACATAGCAGAAGCAGCATGGCGTAGTGGATAGAATATGGGTCTGGGAGTCAGAAACTCATAGATTCTATTCCCAGCTCCTCCACATGCATGTTGTGTGACCTTAGGCAAGTCACTTCACATCTCTGGGCCTCAGTTACTAGGTCTATAAAATGGAGATTGAGACTGTGAGCCCCACATGGTACAGGGACTGTGTCCAACCCGATTTTCTTGTATCCACCTCAGAGCTTAGTACAGTGTCTGGCACATGGTAAGTACTTAACAGATGCCATTAAATATTAAATGAAAGTGACAGAACTGGTATTAGAACCCAGGTCCTTTTGACTCCCAGTCCCATGCTCTACCTACTAGATCACACAAAACTGAGTGGCTTATCTTCCCTCCCAAACCCTGTCATCTTCCTGACTTCCCTGGCCACTGTGGATGGTATGACCATCCTTCCCGTCTTGCAAGCCCGCAACCTTGGTGTCATCCTTGACTCGGCTCTCTCATTCACCCCACACATCCAATCCGTCACCAACACCTTCCGGTCTCACCTTCACAATACCGCCAAGATCCACCCTTTCCTCTCCATCCAATTGGCTATTTTACTGGTACAAGCTCTCATAATATCCCGGCTGGATTATTGTGTCAGCCTTCTCTCAGATCTCCCTTCCTCCTGTCTCTCCCCACTCCAGTCTATTCTTCATTCCGCTGCCTGGATCATATTCCTGCAGAAACGCTCTGGGCATGTCACTCCCCTCCTTAAAACCCTCCAGTGGTTGCCTATCAACCTCTGCACAAAACAAAAACCTCTCACTCTGGGCATCAAGGCTCTCCATCACCTTGCCCTCTCCTACCTCACCTCCTTTCTCTCTTTCCACAGCCCGCTTTGCACGCTCTGCTCCTCTGCAGCTCACCTCCTCACCGTCCCCCATTCATGCCTATCCCGCTGTCGACCTCTGTCCCACGTCCTACCACTGTCCTGGAATGCCCTCTCTCTTCACCTCCACCAAACCAACTCTCTTCCCCTCTTCAAAGCTCTACTGAGAGCTCACCTCCTCCAAGAGGCCTTCCCAGACTGAGCTTCCCCTTTTCCCCCTGCTCCCTCTGCTGCCTCTCTGCCCCCCCTTCACCTCCCCTCAGCTAAGCCCCCTTTCCCCCTTTCCCTCTGCTCCTCTCCCTCTCCCTTCCCTCTCCCTTCCCCTCCCCTCAGCACTGTGCTAATTTGTATATATTTTTATTACCCTATTTATTTTGTTAATGACGTGTACATCCCCTTGATTCTATGTATTGCTATTAAGTTGTCTTGCTTTTGTCTATCTGTCTCCCCCGATTAGACTGTAAGCCCATCAATGGGCAGGGATAGTCTCTATCTGTTGCTGAATTGTACATTCCAAGCGCTTAGTACAGTGCTCTGTACATAGTAAGTGCTCACTTAATACTATTGAATGAATGAATGAATGAGTGCTGTAAAGCTGATGAGTAAATAGTTTCTGTTGTATGTGGAGCTGGGTGGGCAGCCATTGGATGTTCTTGAGGGTGGGAAAATGTTGGCTGAACTTTTTTTTAGAAAATGATCCCTGCAGCAGAAGATAAGGTGGGATGAGATAAGTGCTTGGATCAGCATGGTAGCTGTTGGATGGACATTTTAAAAGGGCAAATTTTAGTAATGTTGTGAAGGTAGTACCGACAGGATTTGATGAGAGATTGAATAATATGGGGGTGGAACTGGAGAGACCAACGCCAAGATTTCGGGTTCATCAGTCAATCTGTCAGTCAATCTAATTCACTGCATGCTTACCGTATGCAGAGTTCTTTACTAAGCACTTGGGATAGTATACTAAAGCAATGTAACAGGCATATTCCCTGTTCACAACAAGCTTATAGTCTAGAGGGGGAAACAGACACGAATATAAATGAATGAATTGCAAAGCAGCATGGCATAGTGTAGAGTCCACAGGCCTGGAAGTAAGAAGGTCATGGGTTCTAATCCCAGATCTGATACTTGTCTGCTGTGTGACCTTAGGCAAGTCACTTCACTTCTCTGGGCCTCAACTCCTCATCTGGAAAATGGGGATTGAGGCTGTGCGTCCCTCCTTGGACAGGTACTGTGTCCAACCCTATTTGCTTGTATCCACCCCAGTGCTCAGTACAGTGCCCGGCACACAGTAAGTGCTTAACAAATACCACAATTATTATTATCATTATTCAGTAGTGTGAGACTGGGAGGGTAGATGAATAAAGGGAGCAAGGCAGGGCGACACAGAAAGGAGTGTGAGAAAATGAAAAGAAGGCTTAGGTAGGGAAGGCCGCTTGGAGGAGATGTGCCTTCAATATGAGGAAGGAGGGTGTTCCAGGACAGAAGAGGAATGTGGGCGAGAGATGGGCGGGGATGAGGTAGATGAGATGAATGTATTGTGAGAAGGTTAGCATTAGAGGAGCCAAGTGTGCCAGGTGGGTTGTAGTAGGAAAGTAGCAAGGTGAGATAGGAGGGAGCAAGGTAATTGAGTGTGTTAAAACCGATGATGAGGTGTTTCTGTCTGAGGCAGAGGTAGATGGGCAACCACTGGAGGTTCTTGAGGAGTGGGGAATCATGCCCTGACTATTTTTGAAGAAAACTAATCCATCCATGCAGCAGAATGAAGAATGGACTGGAGTGGGGAGAGACAAGAAGGTGGGAGGTCAGCAATGGGGGTGATAGAGGAGTCAAGATAGGATAGGATAATAATAATCATAATTCTGGTATTTGATAAGTACTATGTGCAAAGCATTGTACTAAGCACTGGGGTGAATTCACCTGCCCTTTCCTCTCCATTCAAACCGCTACCTTGTTGGTACAATCTCTCGTCATATCCGACTGGATTACTGCACCAGCCTCCTCTCTAATCTCCCATCCTCCTGTCTCTCCCTGCTTCAGGCTATACTTCATTCTGCTGCCCGCTTTAACTTTCTACAGAAACACTCTGGGCATGTCACCCCCTCCTCAACAATCTCCCGTGGTTGCCTATCAACCTTTGCATGAAGCTAAAACTCCTCACTATTGGCTTCACAGTTCTCACCTTGCCCCCTCCTACGTCACCTCCCTTCTCTCCTTCTACAGCCCAGCCCACACACTCCTCTCCTCAGCCACTAACCTCCTCACTGTGTCTCGTTCTCGCCAGTCCTGCTGTCGACCCCTGGCCCATGTCCTACCTCTGTCCTGGAATGCCCTTCCTCCTCACAACCGCCAAACTAGCTTTCTTCCCCCCTTCAAAGCCCTACTGAAAGCTGACTTCCTCCACGAGGCCTTCCCAGACTGAGCCTCCCTTTTCCTCTGCTCCTCCTCACCTCCCCATTACCTCTACTCCCTCCCTCTGCTCCTCCCCCTTCCATACCCCACAGCACTTGTGTATATTTGTACATTATTATTCTATTAATTTCATTAATGATGTGTATATTTCTAAAATTTTATCTCATCTGATGCTATTGATGCCTGTCTACTTGTTTTATTTTCTTGTCTGTCTCCCCCTTCTAGACTGTGAGCCCATTGTTGTGTAGGGATTGTCTCTATCTGTTGCTGAATTGTACTTTCCAAGCGCTTAATACAGTGTTCTGCACGCAGAAAGCGCTCAATAAATGCTTTTGAATGAATGAATGAATGAATGAATGAATACAATCCAACTGGGTTGGACACAGTCACTGTCCCTCATGGGGCTCACAGCCTTAATCCCCATTTGACAGATGAGGTAACTGAGGTACAGAAAAGTGAAGTGATGCACCCAAGACCACACAGCAGACAAGTGACAGAGCCGGGATTAGACCTGAAGAACTTCTGACTCCCAGGCCCACTCTGTGGTAGCAGTTTGGATGGAGAGGACAGGGAAGATTTTAGCAATGCCATGATGGTCCAACCGCCAGGATTTAGTGATGGATGGAATCTGTGGGTTGAATGAGAAAGAGGAGTCAAGTTTAAAGTGAAGTTTATGATCTTCTGAGACAGGAAGGATGGCGGGGTTTTCTACCACGATGGGAAGGTACGGGGGAGGTCAGGATTTTGGCGAGAACATGAGGAGTCTATTTTGGAGATCTTTAGTTTGAGATAGTTAGAATAGATATGGCCCTTACCTATTTGATCCCATTGCTCGTTTGATCCCCTTTCTTTTTGGCAGGTTATTTCAAAGAGCAAATCTATGAACACATACATGGCATTTTTCTGTAGGAGCAAGCTCAAAGAATGACAGCCCAATTCCAGCCATAAATTGTGGCATAATGAATTCTACTATAAACTGCTCCTACTGCTTGTTTGGGTGGCTATTTTGAATCCATGGGTGCTGGCGGTGGAAAAGCCTGTCCCGACAGGATGCACTGCTCAGGAGAAACGAAATCAAGGCTTAGGACCCCAAATTCTAACATTTCTAGATACGGTGTATCCAGAGGAGTACCAGGTTTGGGAGAGGCACACACCCAGAGACCATGGCCTAGTGGAATAGACCCATGCCTGGAAGTCAGAGGACCTGGGGTCTAATCGTGGCTCTGCGACTGCTCTGCTGTGTGACCCAAGGCAAATCACTTCACTTCCCTGTGCTTCAGTTTCCTCATGTGGAAAATGGGGATGAAGACTGTGAGCCCTATGTGGGACAGGCATTGTTTTTACAAACCAATTGTCTTAAATCTCCTCCAGTGCTTCTATCTACCCCAGTGCTTAGTATAGTCCCCAGCACATCATAAACACATGAGGAATACCAATAAATGAAATCCCAAACCACCGGAAAGCCCTGAAAG
Source organism: Ornithorhynchus anatinus (assembly GCF_004115215.2). NCBI lineage: Eukaryota > Metazoa > Chordata > Mammalia > Monotremata > Ornithorhynchidae > Ornithorhynchus > Ornithorhynchus anatinus. Next base: position 262,285 of record NW_024396934.1, read on the forward strand.
GGGGTATCATGCTGATAATTCTTTGGGGTACATGTCCATCACAACACCCTGTCAACCAAGCACAGCAAGTTACATGATTACTTAAAGATAGCAGAAGTGACTGTGTGCCATTTGGGTGCAGAGCATTGTTCCGATTCTGAGCCCTGCCATAAGGATGATCCTTCCAGAAGTGGCCACAGGAGGGCGCACAAGCTAAGAATACGACTCAAGGGGGCGGGAGGCAGGCAGGTCGGTGATGGACTCAGAAAGAGGATGAAATGATAAAAACCATAATACAGAATTAGCAAGAGAGTGCTACAGCTGATGAAACAGAACTGGAAGGTACACACCATTTAGTCGGGATCACTGAGAATCCGACTGTTGGCCACACCAGCCAGAATTCTAATGGTTTGGCTGGTAAACTGCCACTTTAACTTCTCTCAGACCTCCTCCAGAGACACAGGCAGGTGTTTTCCTGAAGACCTGAATATGCTCCAACAAATCAGGTGAGTTTGAATTTCTAAATGGATGTTCACCATCTAAAGTTTTATGAAATATATTTTTGGGAAAGGTTGTTTTTGTTGTTGTTTTGTCTCCCTGGAAGAACCTGAAACAGAGATTTGGGCCCCCTCTTGCCCGAATCCAAGCTATACTTACCTCACATCAGTGAGTTGGTGTCATTCCTTTCCAAGAGACTGATCCTCTCTGAGACTAAGTTGGAAAATGGTTGTATCTCTCAAATGTTCAGCTAAAGATGTCACTGACAAGTGAATAATAATAATAATAATGTTGGTATTTGTTAAGCGCTTACTATGTGCAGAGCACTGTTCTAAGCGCTGGGGTAGACACAGGGGAATCAGGTTGTCCCACGTGGGGCTCACAGTCTTAATCCCCATTTTACAGATGAGGGAACTGAGGCACAGAGAAGTTAAGTAACTTGCCCACAGTCACACAGCTGACAAGTGGCAGAGCTGGGATTCGAACTCATGAGCCCTGACTCCAAAGCCCGTGCTCTTTCCACTGCGCCACGCTGCTTCTCAAAACGATGTTTCCGCCCAGTTTCGAACCAGGGACCTTTCGCGTGTGAGGCGAACGTGATGACCACTACAATTGAGAAGTAGCGTGGCTCAGTAGAAAGAGCCCGGGCTTGGGAGTCAGACGTCATGGGTTCGAATCCCGACTCTGCCACTCGCCAGCTGTGTGACTTTGGGCAAGCCACTTAACTTCTCTGTGCCTCAGTTCCCTCATCTGTAAAATGGGGATGAAAACTGTGAGCCCCACAGGAACAACCGGATTAAAACTGTGAGCCCCACAGGGACAACCTGATCACCTTGTATCCCCCCAGCGCTTAGAACAGTGCTTTGCACATAGTAAGCGCTTAACAAATATCACCATTATTACGGAAACTACCTAAGTGTGTAGTCAGGCCTCTCTCTAATGGACTTCCTTCAAACAGGGCAGCATCGTAGTTGCATTTCACTATGTGATGTAAGGCAGAGACTAGGACATGGCATTCTATGAAGTCAATCTTTTGCCCAAGATTGGTTGGGAAGCTGTTTGTGGCCACAAGTGTCTTCCTCCCACAGGTGTCACTACCGTGTGCATACGGTCACGTCATCCAAGACCCGAATGGGGTCCGACAAATCTGATAAGTTTGAATTCTTAATTTTTATTGAAATGTTTGATAAAATGGTATCTTTTCCACAGGAGGTCATATGGTTGAGGTCTGTGGCCTCTCCTGCTTGGAGCCAAGTTTACTGTATGTTCATGATGTCGAATGAGGAGTCGGTTGGCTCCCAAGCATCTTTATCTGCGTCTTCCTCAAAGAGAGGCCGCTACCCCGTGCCTAAAGTCCTGCATTCCCAATCGCCAATGGGCTTCAACAAATTGAATGGTTTGACTTTCTAAATTTCTGGTCCTTATCGAAAGATTTATGAATTGTATATTGGCAAAAGTTTTGTGTGTTTTTTTATTTTTTCCCTCTGAAGGACTCAGAAGGATTGGGGAGCTCTCTAACCTGAATCCAAGGGAGTCTTGGCTCACATACTTGAGTTGCTTCTGTTGTTGTGGTTTTCAAAGATGATGAAACTCCCTCAGACTAGGGTTGAAAATTTTCCCCCAGAGATGTCACTGGTAAGTGCACTCAGATAAGCTTGTAGGGGCTTCACTGACTTCTTTAAAATGGGGTGGCATCGGAATTGCTTTTCCAAGGAAGGATGTATGTCAGAGACCTGGACACGGCTTTCCCGAAGGTCCAGCGATGCTGTGTTTCCTATGATGAATGGGGTATTTATTCATCATCTGCAGTGTCAATGGGCACCTTCCTCCAAAGAAAGTACAGTCACATAGTAACAATAATGACGATATTTGTTAAGCTATGACTGTGTTCCAGGCACTCTTCTAAGAGTGTAGATAACATGCTAATCAGGTTGGACATAGTCCCTGTCCCACATAGGGCTCACAGTCTTAATCCCCATTTCACAGATGAGGTAACAGAGGCCCAGAGAAGTGAAGTGACTTGCCCAAGGTCACACAGCAGACAAGTGGCGGAGCTGAGATTAGAACCTGAGTCTTTCTAACTCCCAGGCCCATGCTCTAACCACAAAGCGATGCTGATTCCCATTGCCAGAGACAGGAATGTCCTCCAAGTGGTCAGGTAAGCTTGAATTGCTAAATTGACATGGAAAATCTTAAGTGTAGTGAAAATAGGTTTTATCCAAACTTTTTCTGATTTTCCCAACCTAAAGTATGTTAGAAATCTGGGCAGTCTCTCAACTAAAGCATATGTATTCTAGGTTAACTAGGCTTAATGTGGAGTGAGTGGGCACTCACTGGTCTATATCTCAGTATTCCTCACCCAGAGGCTACTGCCAGGCAGTCACCCTCAGAGTTTTCAATGAATGGATGTGTTCCCTTTAAGCAGGGAAGGACTGTCGTTTCTAGAATGTCAAGAGCTTGCCAGGAACACAGGAAGCCCAGACCCTGGAGCAGAATTAGCCTAGTGCCAGTGACTTAAGATGAGTTGGATAGCATGCGTGATACTTTATCCTGATCTCCTCATACAGATGACGATGGCAGGTGCCTAAAAGCAGGGAATTAAGTAGTGATTATGCTTCCTCAAATCAGGGAGGGGGCATGGTGGCTTTTCCCAGAGGTGGATTCAACCTCCACTTCCTCTGCCCAAGATATTCATTCCCCAATTCAAATTTTGGGACTGTTGATTCACACTTTATAGCTTTGTTAGAAGAAAATGTTGGACAATGCATGTCCTCTGCTTTCTTCTTGTTGTGTGCAAAGATTTGGTCCTCTGTCCCCTGAAGCCAAGTTACCTAACATTAACTGAGATTACCGTGGAATGTGTTTACTCTGAAATGTCTCTGAACTGGTGTTTGCCACGCAGAGGCCCTGCTAGAAGGATCACAGTCATGGCTTTAGGGGCCCGAAATGCTCTTCCTCAAAGCTGGGAGGCGACATGTTTCTCTGCTGACGGCGACTGTTTGATAGAGCCATGGGTGGCTCTGATCCTGTGACCAAGTGCCTGGGGTACCCCAGATAAAGGTGGAGTTTTTCAGCATCCACATGCCTTTACCCCCATCGTTTCTCACTGGAGGCTTTCCACATAGCTCTGGTCACACCTTTCAGGATGGAATATTCTTCCTCAAATCAGGGTGGCCTCACAGTCTCTATGAAAAGCAGGTTATTGGGCAAAGCGTTGGACTGAGCCGAGAGGCAAATAATCCTTCTGACCAACACGTGCCATGGCTCTGGTGTTGGGATGAGTGGTACTTTATCCCGATCTGCTCATATAGATGACAGTGCCAAGTGTCTACAGGCGAGGGATTTAAGTAGTGAATTTTCTTCCTCAAATCAGGGAGAGGGCAAAGTGGCTTTTCCCGGAGGTGGATTTAACCCCCACTTCCTCTACCCAAGATATTTAGTCCCCAGTTCAAATTTTGGGAGTGACCATTTACAGTTCATAGCTTTGTTAGAAGACAATGTTGGACAATGTGTGTCCTCAGTCCTCTTCTCGTTTTGTGCAGGGATTTGGCCCTCTGTCCTGTGAAGCCAAGTTACCTTACGTTAACTGAGATTATGGTGACACTGAAATGTCTCCATGCCGATCTCTGCCAACACAGAGGCCCCTGCCGGGAGGATCACAGTCATGGCTTTAGAGGCCTAAATGCTCTTCCTTAAAGCCGGGAGGCAACATGCTGATGGCAGGTGTTTGACAGAGCCATGGGTGGCTCTTATCCGGCAGCCAAGTTCCCGGGATACCCTGGACAAAAGTGGAGTTTTTTTGGCATCCGCATATCTTTACACACCTCCCACACACACCTTCCCATGGCTTTGCTCATACCTTAAAGGATGGAATATTTATTCATTCAAACAAATTTATTGAGCAGCTAACTGTGTGCAGACCACTATACCGAGCGCTTGGAAAGTAATCAGGGAGGCACCACAGTCTCTTAGCAGAGCAGGTTATTGGGAAAAGCCTTAGACTGGTTCGAGAGGCACGTTTCTCTTTCTAATGAATGCCATGGTTCTGGTGTTGTTTTCAAAGAAGCTGACCCTCTCTCCCTCTGATGGGGAATTTGATAGATCCCACAAAATGCAACCATAACTCTGCACCGACAGGTGGCACACCCGAGTGCGATGCTATAAACCATGTACAGACTTGGCCAAAACCTACTCAGCTTTCAGGGCACCAGCTACAGCCGTTACGTGAACCGGCCTTTTAGTGTAGGGAAGAAACTCTTTGTTTTCCAGGATTAATATGAAATGAATTGATTCCCACATGTTTTGCCCTGGTCTTCCTCACACAGAGGCCACAACCATGGGGATACCATATTGGCCCCTTAGACTTCAGTGGACGTTGACAGATTGGGAAGGTGTCAAAATATATTTTTACAAAATGACTTCTTCCCTGCAGAGGATGTATTGCAGGAATCTGGGGTGCCTCTTGCCTGAAAACCATGTCCTTCCTTGGCACCAAGCCAATTGGGGAGCTAGTTGTCTATGGCAGGTCCCAGTCTTGTGACCTCAGAGGCCACTTCCAGAAGCTCACACTCCTGGCTGTCCTGGGCCAGTTGGGCTTCCTTGAAGCAAAGGAACAACACTGTTTCTTTGGGGGTCGTGGGTCTGACAGGGACAAGAGGAAGTATACACAATTTCTTTGGACGGCAGATATTTGTCGGCGACTAGGGCAGCATTTAGGCTGCAGGCAAGATTCCCCAGTGGCTCTGAACGAGATTGTTTCAGGAGATACACAATTCCTTATCCCAGTCTCACCCTGCAGAAGACGAGTGCACCCGTCTGCTATCAGGGATCGAGTGGCGGGACATTTTTCCTCGAATCTGGAGGCAGCACGGTCACTTTGCATTACAGGTTGCTCCACAAAGACTTGGACATCCCTGGCCCCTCAGCCAAGCTCACTGCGGTGGCTCTGGTGCTGTTGTTTTCAGAGGAGTTGAGCCTCAAGGACAGCCCTTATTTGGCTGGACCAAGTTAATGACAGTTTCTTTGGATATGCGTGTTGGATGGAGACGTGGGCAGCCCTGATGGTGCAGTGAAGCTACGTTGGTGTCCCTGGATGGGGATGCCCCTATTCCTTTCCCCGATCTTGCAACACAGAAGACAGTGCTGCGTTTCTAGGATCAGGGAGAGAGGGACGGAAGAGTTTGCCTTTGGTGAGAGTGGCATCACCCTCGCTTTCTTGGCTGGTTGTTAGGCAGAGACTTGGACAATGCTGTGCCTGACATCAAGCTATCTATAGGGCTCCTTTATCACTGTTTTCCAAGACGATGAAACTCGAGGGCTTTCCCTGTTTCTTTGCAGCAAGGGAATGACATGGTTTCTATGGATGTGAGTGTTGGACATCCACTGTCAATATTCAATGTCTTGATGCCGTAATTCTTGAAAATCCCCTCCTCTCCGCCGTCCACACCCAAGGACTCAAAGAAGAGATTTGGGCACTCTAACCTGACTGGCAGTTGCTGTGAAGGCCTCTAGTATTGCTTTTGGCAAGATGCTGGGCCTCTCTCTGGTCTCTGAGCTGGAAAATGGGATGGATCCCTCAAGTGGTGAGCCCAACTCGGCATACATAGATATCCACCAGCAGGTGAGGACAGTAGAGACTGTCAACATAAAACAGGGTGGTATCGTAGTGGCCTTTCACGGGGTATGTATGGCAGAGACTTGGACGTGCCTTTCCCTGAAGTCCAGCGACGGACGCCGTATTGCCCAAGATTCACATGGAATCCGTTGGCTGCCACAAGTCTTTATCTGTGCCTTGCTCGCCCAGAGGCTACTGACGGTTAAAGGTGGCCTCATCATATGACACGTGATCGTCAGGAATGTGATGGGTTAAGTTTGGATTTCTAAATTCGTATTGAAAATCTAGTTTGGTTTCAATCTAGTTTTGCAAAATATGTTTCTCTACCCACGGCAGGAGGTATATTCGAGATCTGGGTGCTCTCTTGAATGAAGCCCAGTTGCTGTGTGTTCCACAAGACAAAATGTGAAGTTTATGAGCTCTCACTAGTCTTGACCCTAGGGTTCCTCACCCAGAGGCCCCTGCCCTTTGCTCACCCTCAGGGTTTCCAAGGAATAATAATAATAATCCTAATAATTACGGTATATGTTAAGCACTCACTATGTGCCAAGCAGTGTACAAAGTGCTGGGGTGGATACGAGCTATGGGGTTGGACAATCCCTGTCCCACGTCGGGCTCACAGACCTAATGTCCATTTTACAGATGAGGGGAATGAAGCCCGGAGAAGTGAAGTGACTTACCCAAGGCCACATAGCAGACCAGTAGCAGGGCTGGAATTAGAACCCATGACCTTCTGACTCTCAAGGCCATGCTCCATCCACTATGCCATGCAGCAGGGAAGGACTTTGGTTTCTTGGATGGTGCATGATTGCCAGGGACCCCAGCAGCCTTGATCCTTCAGCAGATCCTTCAGCAGATCCTTCAGCCTGGCACCCGTGACTGAAGATGAGTTTTT
>NW_024396934.1:269370-429552 GCF_004115215.2 Ornithorhynchus anatinus
GCTTCCCTCTATCCTGTCAAAGACACTTTGTTGAAACTTTTGTTGTATGAAATGCCATATGAACTCTTCTTGAAATTTCAAATATTCACTTGCAAGCGAAATAGCAATACTGTGATGGAAGATTTCTCTTCTGATCCTTGCCTTACAACCGATCAGGAATCTAGTCACCGCCATAAGTTGTTTTTGTTCTAGCCTGATAAAGTAAGAGTTGAATGTGTTTTTTCTCCATTCTAGATCATTCACTTGGGTTGAAACTCCTTTGAACCGAAATATTGTATGGGAGATTCATGAAACTTCAACTGTTTAGCTGATGTATAACAGTTCATATAGAAACAGAAGATGCTTACAAAGATCCTGGTATTGCATTACGCAGCCCATCAGGAGTCTAGAGTCCCACAAGAACCATTTTTCCTCTATCCTGCTAAATAAGAAAGTTAACAGAAAGCATAATTCTCTCAATCTTAGCTAAGTGTTCAAACCTGTATGGTATGAAATGGGGGAGGAATTCATTCAAATATCAAATGTTCAATTTTATTCAAAAAGAGCCATAAAAGTGAGGGAAAATGTTTACACTGACCTTTGCTGCTTAGTGCTTAACAAAAAAGGAGTCTAGCTTTCTGCCTGAGTTTGCTTCTAGATTTTGCTTCTAGCTTGCTAATTGAAAGTGAATGTGAAGAATGAATGCGCGTTTTCCCCAATCTGTAAAAGACATTTTGCATTGAAACTCTTCTGGCACAAAATGCCCAAGGAGAGCTTCACGGAATTTCCTCTGTTCACTTCCATGTAAAATAATAATAAAGAAAAAGGAAATGTCTACTTGGAGCTTTACACTGCAGTGTGTAGCTCATCAGCAGTGCTGAGCTCCGTATGAACTATTTTTCTTTTATCTCGCTACGGTTCTCTCAAGCTTATCATGGCCTTTTGTGTCGAAACCCGTATGGCAGGAAATGTCAAATGGACCTTCCACCTCCCCTCACTTCTTCAAATATTAATCTTCAGTTTCACGGGTGACAACAATGCAGTTAAGGAAGATGTCTATAGTGATACTTCTCCCGCTGTGCTTCGCACAAAAAGGACTCTCATTTTTGGAAGAGCCATTTTTCTTCTAGCTTGCTGAGTTAGACTGAATGTTCTGATTGAATGTTTGCTTTCCCCATGCCATAATGTAACTTGATTTGACACCTCTCTGGGGCAAAATCTTGAAGTGCAGCTTCACGAATTTTCATCTGTTCAGTGCCATGCTAAAATAATCATCAAGGAACAGAGAACGTTTACCTTGATGCACACCTATTAGACTGTCCCGATTAGACTGTAAGCCCGTCAAACAGCGAGGACTGTCTCTATCTGTTGCTGACTTGTTCATTCCAAGCGCTTAGTACAGTGCTCTGCACATAGTAAGCGCTCAATAAATACTATTGAATGAATGAATGAACCTACAGTGTGCAGCCTATCAGCAGTCTTGATTTTTGTGTGAACAATTTTTCTTCTATCCTGCCAAATAGAATTAAATAAGAAGGTTGTTTGAATTCTAGTTTCTCTCAATTTTATTAAGCTTCTTGCGTAGAAACCCATATGGCGCGAAATGTTATATGAAAGCGATTCAGACTTCAGAAGTTCAGTTGCAAGGATGACACGCAAGTGCAGAAACTGAAGATATCTACCCTCTCTTGCAGTTTTCAACAGAGAAAGAGTCTAACTTTCTGCATGAGTCATTTTTCATCTAGACTGCTAAGTGTGAATGTGCTGAGAGACTGGTTGATTTCTCCATTCTTTCACACCCTTCTGGTGCGATATGTTAACTGAGAGTTACCTAAATTTCAACTGGTTCAGCTGCAAGTCAAATTGTACAAAAGAAATGGAAGACGCCTACACCTATCTTCTAGCCTATGAAATAAGTGTGAATGTGCTACCTGGTTGTGTCCTTTCACCATTCCTTTAAAGTCACTTCGTTGAAAATCCCTCTAGCACAAAAGGCTAAAAAAGAATTAATGTTCCGGATAAACTAGTTTATACGGAAACAGAAGATGCTTACACTGAATTCAACGCTTTTTCACATTTTAGATTTCACTTCCACATATAACTTCAGTACAATCAATGTAAGTATGTACACTGATCTTTGCGCTGCAGTGCTCAGCTCATCAGCAGTGTCGAGTTCTGTATTGACCCATTTTTCTTCTATCCTGCTAAGTACTACTAAATAAGAAAGTTGATTGAATGCTTTTTTCCTTATCTTAGCCTCTTTTCCGATCTTATCTTAGCCTCTTGCGCTAAGTCATATGAACCCTTCTTAGAATTTCAAATCTTCAATTCTATGGGTGACAGCAATACAGTTAAGGAAGATGTCTACACTGATCTTTGCTATGCAGTATTCAGCACAAAAAGAATGTAGCTTTCTCCATGAGTCATTTTTCTTCTAGCCTGCCAAGTGAAAGTGAATATGAAGAATGTATGTGCGGTTTCTCCAATCTGTACAAGACAGTTGCGCTGAAACCCCTCTGACACAAAATGCTCAAGGGAAGCTTTAAGGAATTTCTTCGATCTAAACCTTGTTAAAATAACACAGAAACAAAGCTGTTTACCCCTCTCCTTGTACTACAGCTGTGGAGCTCAACAGCTGTCTTGAGTTCTTTAGGGGTCTTTTGATAGATTTTCTCCTCTTTCTGCTAATATTGTAAATTCTAATTGTAAATTCAATAAGAAAGCTGAGCGAAAGCTTGTTTCAAATTTCCAAATATTAAGTTTAATAAACAGCAAAATAGTAAGAGAAGACAGGTTTACCAATCCACGCCAGGCAGTGTTCAATTCAGAAGGCGTCTAGTCCTCTTTTGGCATGGGTCATTTTTTTTAGCTTGCTAAGAGAGTGAATTTGATTGAACATTCTTCTAGATGGCTAATAGAAAGTGAATGTGAAAAATGAATGTGCGTTTTCCCGGGTCTGTAAAAGACACTTGCCTTGAAACCCTTTAGGCACGAAATGCTCAAGGGAACTTCACAAAATTTCTTCTGTACACTTCCTTGTAAAAATAATAAGAAGAAATAATAAAGAACAGAAGATGTCTACCTTGAGCTTTGCATTGCAGTGCGCAGCCCATCAGCAGTCTTCAATTCTGTATGAATTATTTTTCTTCCTTCTTGCCACATAAAAAGTTACAAAAGAAAGTTGATTGAATGTTTGTTTCTTTCAAGCTTATCATGGCCTCTTGAGTTGAAACCGCGTATGGCACAAAAATGTCATGTGACCCTCCGTGAGAGCACTGGCGGTTAAGGAAGAAGTCTACACTGATCCTTGTCCTCAGTGGTTCCGCAGAAAAGGAGTCTCATCTTTTGGATGTGACATTTTTTCTTCTAACCTGGTCAGTTAGACAGAATGATCTGAGTGACTACATGTTTTCTCCATTCGGTAAAGTCACTTGAGAGGTGTCAACCTCTCTGGCACGAAATCTTGAAGTGCAGCTCCACAGAATTTCATCTGTTCACTATATAATATAATAATCAAAAAACAGAAGAATTGATCCTTGATCCTTGCCAAAGCAGTGTGTAGCTTACCAGCAGTCTTGAGTTCTATGTGAACCATTATTCTTCTATCCTGCTAAGTAGAGTCAAATAAAATAGTTGATTGAATGCCTGCTTCTCTTGTTAAGCTTCTTGCAAAGAAACCCGTATGGCATGAAATGCTATATGAACGCTCCTCATAGTTCAAAAGTTCAGTTCCACGGATGACAGCAAAAACAGTAACAGAAGGTATCTACATTGATCCTTCTCCCGCAGTTTTTGGGACAAAAGGAGTGTAACTTTCTGCATGAGTCATTTTTCCTCCTAGCCTGCCAAGTAAATGGGAATGTGTTGAGAGACTGGATGTTTTATCCAATTCACAAACACTCTTCTGGCGCAAAATGTTAACTGGTGGAGTTTCATGAAATTTCAGCTGGTTCTGCTGCAAACCAAATCATACTATAGAAAAAGAAGATGCCTGCACCGATCCTTGCACTGTTGTATGCAGCCTATCAATAGTCTAGTTTTCTACATGTGCCACTTTTCTTCAGTCTTCCTACGTAAGCTAGATAAATGACCAAATTAATTAAATATATGCTTAATCTCATTCAACCTCTTGTGGTGAACTGCCTATGGCACAAAATGCCATTTTGGACTCTACCTCAAATTTCAAATGCTCAGCTCCAATATCACAGAAGATATTGATCCTGCACGGATCCTTTCTTTACGGTATTAAGCACATAAGGTGTCTAGTCTTCTGCATGAGTCAATTTTCTTCTAGCCTGCTGAGAGTGGATGTGTTGAGTGAACATAGCTTTTCCCCATTCTGTAAAGTGAACTTGCATTGAAACCTCTTTGGCACAGAATACTATGGAAGGTTATCATGAAGGTGAAAATGTTCAACTAAGGGTGAAATTGTAATACAGAAACAGAAGACGCCTACGCTGATCCTTGCACTCCAATATGCAGCCCTTCACGAATCTATGAATTCTTTTTTCTACCCTGCTGGGTAGGTAATTCAAATAGGTAAATTGAGGGAGTGGGTTGATCTTTTAATCTTGTTAAAGTCACTGTTGCAGAACGCCGTGTGGCACGAAATGCTATTAGATCCTCTTCTTGAAATTTCAGTTTCATGGGCAACAGCAATAGAGTTATTCCAGATATCGACACTGTTCTTTGCTCTGCAGACTACAAAGCAACAGGATTCTAATCATCGGCATATGTGGTTTTTCTTCTAGCCTGCCTAATAAGTGTGAAGGTGCTTCCTGGCTGTGCCTTTTTGCCAGTCCATAAAAGTCACTTGCGTTGAAACTCCCTCTGTCACAAAAGGCTAAAAGGGAGCTTCATGCAGTTTCAGATGTTGTTGCATGTAAAATAGTTTATATAGAAACAGAAGCTTCTTCAAATTTCAAATCTCCAGTTTCACCTCTTCCAGTCAAGGAAGATTCTTCCCACCCAGTACTCAGCACAAAAGGAGTCTAGTCTTCTGCATAAATCATTTTTCTTCTAGCCGTCTACATTAAAGAGCCGGTGAAGAGTTGACGGTGCATTTTCTCCAATTGGTAAAAGGCACTTGCGTTGAAACCCCTCTGGCAGGAAATGCGCAAAGGTGGCTTCAAGAAATTTCATCTGTCCACTTTGTAAAATGCAAAAACAGAAGCTGTCTACCCCGTTCTTTGCACTACAGTGTGCATCTATTCAGCAGTTTTGAGTTCTGTATAACCCATATTTCTTCTATACTGCTCAGTAAGACTAAATGAGAAAGGTGATTGTGTGCTTTTGTTTTCCTTCAGTCTGATCAAAACTTCTTGCGTTGAAACACCTATGGAACGAAATGTCATATGAACGCTTCTTTGAATTTCAAATCTTCAGTTCCACGGATGACAGCAATATAGTTAAGGAAGATGTCTACACTGATTCTTGCTCTGCAGTAGCCAACACAAAAGGAGTGTAGCTTTCTGCATGAGTCACTTTTCTTCTAGTCTGCTAAGTGGAAGTGAATGTAAAGAATGAATGTGTGCTTTCTCCAATCGGTAAAAGGCATTTACGTTGAAAACCCTCTGGCACGAACTGCTCAAGGGCAGCATCAAGGAATTTCATCTGTTCAGGGCCATTTAAAAATAATAACACAGACACAGAAGCCGTCTACCCCGATCCTTGCACTCTAAGTGTGCAGCCCCACAGCAGTCTTGTATTCTGTATGACCTATTTTTCTTCTATCTTGCTATGTAAAAGGTAAAATATTAAAGGTAAAAGAAAGTTAATTGAATGCTTGTTTCTCTCATTGTTATCATAGCCTCCTGCGTTGAAACCTGTATGGCACGAAATGCCTTGTGAATGCTTCTTCAAATTTCAAGTCTTCACTTCTACGCTTATTAGCCATACACCCACGGAAAATCTGATCTTTTCCCCACAGTACTGAACCCAAAAGGATTATAGGTTTCTGCATAAGCCATTTTTCCTCTAGCCTGTTAAGTTAAAGTGCATCTGAAGAGTGACTGTGCATTTTCGCTCATCTGTAGCTGACACTTTCTTGGAAATCCCTCTGCCCCAAAGTGCTCAATGTAAACCTGACAAAATTTCAGCTCCTCAGTTCCATGTAAAATAATAATACAGAAACAGAAGATGTCTACCATGATCTCTGTACTAAAGTGTGCAGCTCATCACGAGTCTTGAGTTCTGTATGAATCTTTTTTCTTCTATCCTGTTAAGTTAAATGAGAAAGTTGAGTGAATGCTGGTTTTTCTCGAACTTTTCAAAGCTCCTTGCACTGATACCCTTATGGCACCAAATACCATAGAAACTGTTCTTCCAACTTCACATATTAAGTTTCATGAACAAAAGCAAAATAGTCACAGAAGAAAGTTGTACCGATTCATGCCTTTCAGTGTTCAGGACAGAAGGCGTCTAGTCCTCTCTTTTCATGTGTCTTGGTTTTTTTTTTTTCTAGCCTGCTAAGAAAGTGTGAATGTGTTGAGTGAATGAGCATTTTCGCCTTTTGGGAAAACACACCGGTGTTGAAACCACGGTGTAAAATGAAAGACTTTCCAAGCTTCCTGACTTTTCATTTGTTCAGTTCCATGTAAAACATGAACTCTTCTTGAAATGCTTAATGTCCAGTACCTTTTACAACAACAAATGTCACACAGAATAGTCATCACTGACTTGCAGTTTTCAGCACAAAAGAATCCTAGTCTTTGCATGAGTCTTCTAATGCCTGTGCTGACTGTGAGTTTTCTCTCTTCTGTAAAGAGCTACCCTCTACCACAAAGAGTTCTAATAAACCTTCATTAAGCTTCAGAAGCTCTCATCTACTTAAGATGTCTTTTGCAGAGGCAGAGGATGTGTACACTGATCCCTGCACTTTGGTATGCAGTCCATGCTTTGTGGATGTACCTTTTTTTTAAATCTTGCAAAATAGAGAAGTTAAATGGTACAATTTGACTGAATGTGTTTTTCTCTTAATCCTGTCAAAGTCCCTTGCGTTGAAATCCATATGGCATGAAAGACCATACATGCGTCTTCAAATTAAAATGTTCATTTTCATGTGCAATGGAAAAATAGTCCCAGAAGAAAGAGCTCTATCCCTACAGTGTGTAACACAAAAGAAGCCTAATATTCACGAGTCATTTTTTCTTCTAGCTTACTAAGTAAGAAAGAATGTGTTGAATGACTATACATTTTCGCCATTTCTTAGAAGTCATTTGGGTAGAAAGCCCTGTGGCACAAAATGTTTTATAGGAGCTCCGTGAAGTGTTAACTGATCAGTTGCAAATAAAATCATATTATAGAAATAGAAGATAACCTATACCGATCCTTGATCAAAAGTAGTCCAGTTTCTGAGTGTGTTCCATTTTCCTCTTAATCTTGCCACGTTGTTAAATAAAGAAGGTAATTGAATGCGTGTTTCTCTGAATCTTATTAAGGCCACTAACGTGTTTCAACGCCTTGTGGCACGAATTGCCATATGAACACGTCTTGAAAGAGTTCAATTCCATGTACAACAACAATGTAGCAACAGAAGATGTTTTTCACTGATCCTTGCTTGCCTTGCATTAGTGGAGTCTAATCTCTTGCATGAGTTAATACTGTTCTAGCCAGCTTCGAGTCAATGTGTTTAGTGAATGTGCCTTTTCTCTATTCTGTGAAAGTGACTTGTGGTGAAACGCCTCCGGTACGAAATGCTACTGGGAGCGTCATTAAATATCAATTGTCCAGTTCCAAGTCAAATAATAACAATGTAGAAACAGAAGAAGCCTACACCGATCTTTACACAACAATATACAGCACTTCAGGAGTAGCCTAAGTAGGAAAGCTAAATAAGAAAGATCACTGACTGTGTGGTACTCTCAAAGTCACTTGCACTGCAACTCTATGACACGACATGAATGCTTTTGGACATTACAAATGTTCAGTTCCATTTACAACACAAGATATCCACACTGATCCTTGACCCACAGCGTTCAGCACAAAATGATCCTAGCCTTCGCACCAGTCATTCTTTTTTTCTAGCGTGCTAAGTAAAAGTGATTGTGGTAACTGACTGTGTGTTTCCTCTAGTGAGTAAAAGTCGCTTGCTTTGAAATCCCTCTGTTTGAAATCCCTCTGTCAAGAAATGCAAAGCGGCAACCTGGCTTAGTTGGAAAGAGCACGGGCTTGGGAGCCAAAGGACGTGGGTCCTAATTCCAGCTCCACCACTTGTCTGCTGTGTGAAATTGGGCAAGCCACTTAACATCGCTGTACCTCAGTTGCCTCATCTATAAAATGCATAGATAAAATAGACTGTGAAACCCATGTGAGACAACTTGATTAGTTTGTATCTTCCCCAGCGCTGAGAACAATGTTTGACAGGCACACTTACTACACTAACTAAAGCGCTTAACAAATTCCATAATTAATATTAATGATTATTCAGGACCATGTAAAATAAAAATACTAAAACAGAAGTCTACTATGATCCTTGCATTGCTGTATGCAGCCCAACGAGAGAATAGTGTTCTGCATGCACCATTTTTCTTCTATCCAGTTTAGAATGATCATTACACTTACCTTGCTCCTGTTACATAAGAGAGTTGATTGAATGCACGCTTTTCTCCATCTTATCAAAGCCCCTTGTGAGGAAATCCTTATGGCATGAAACGCCATACGAACTCTTATTGAAATTTCAAATGCTCAGCTCCATGTACAACAGCAATGTAGTAACAGAAGAGATCTGCAACGGTTCTTGGCCCTCCAGGTTACAACCCATCTGGTGTCTGGGGCTCAGCCAAATACCTTTTCTCTTCTACCCTACTAAATAATGACGTTGAGGGTGATTCCTTCCAATTCTGTAAGAATCACTTGCGTCGAAATGACTCTGTCATGAAATGCCAAATGGACTCTTCTTGACATATTAACTGTTCAGTTCTGCGTAGAAGTTATCTAGAGTGATATCTGTCCTGCAGTACACAGCCGTTCAGGGGTCTAGTCTTCTGCATATGCCATTTTTCCTCTCTTCCATTAGTTAAGAAAAGTTGAGTGAATATGTGTTTCTCTCCAGCCTATTGCATTTGAACCCTTCCAGCAGGAAATGTCAAATGGGTTCTTCTTGAAATGGCAAATTTTCAGTTCCAGTTAAAAGAGTGAGAGAAGATAGCTATCCCAATCGTCACCCTAGAGTGCCCATCTGATGGGGAATCTTAGCTTTTTGATCTACCGCTTTTCTTCCATCCTGCCATGTAGTCAAGTTTACTGAAGGTATGAATCAGTCTAGTTTGTCACACTGACAGTCTTTATAGAGAAAACACTTGACGCCGCAAGAATTTTGTCCTCTACCAAGCTCCGGGCTTTTGTGTTTATTCAGTTTTATTTATATTTTACTCTGTTGGGATCTAAGAAGGTATATAGGTCAAAGGATGTTGTACTGAACAGTTTAGGCCTTTTCTGAAAATATGTGTACTATGTCCTAGTAAGTTTATGCCAATCACTATGAGTGGACTTATACTTATCCTTGGCTTATACTTATACTTATACTCGGCTTATAGAGCGCCATGCTGTTGGCGTCGAAACTCCAGTCACCACTCTCCAGTGTTGAAACGCCATCTGGAATGAATGAATTTTAAAGCTCACCTCCTCCAAGAGGCCTTCCGAGACTGAGCTTCCCCCTTTTTCCCTCTGTTCCCTCTACCCCCCCCTTCACCTCTCCGCCGCTAAACCCTCTTCTCCCCCATTTCCCTCTCCTCCTCCCCCCTCCCGTCCCACTCCCTCAGCACTGTACTCGTCCGCTCAACTGTATATATCTTCATCACCCTATTTATTTTATTTTGTTTAATGAGATATACATCACCCTGATTCTATTTATTTGCCATTGTTTTTATGAGATGTTCTTCCTCTTGACTCTATTTATTGCCATTGTTCTTGTCTGCCTGTCTCCCCCGATTAGACTGTAAGCCTGTCAAAGGGCAGGGTCTGTATCTGTTGCCGACTTGTACATTCCAAGCGCTTAGTACAGTGCTTTGCACATAGTAAGCGCTCAATAAATACTATTGAATGAATGAATGAATGCCAATTCAAATCCTTTTGAAATTCCAAACTCTTTGCTTCGCAGCGCACATCCCTTCATTCGTCTAGAGTTCTGAGTATGCTATCTTTCTTCTATCCTTCCAAGTAAGAAACGTGAGTGAATAGTTCTCTCCATTCTAGCAAAGTCACTTGTGTAGAAACCCCGATGCCACGAAATGCTAAAATGGGCTCTTCTTGAAATATCAAATGTTCAATGTATCAAATGTTCAAATGTATCAAATATCAAATGTTCACTTTCAAGTAGAAAGTAATAGAGTAAGAAAAAAGATCTTCACAGATCCTTGCTTTACTGGGTACAGCCCTTCTGGAATCGAGTTTTCTGCTTGTGTTATTTTTTTCTATACTGCGAAGAAGCCACCATTAGGCTTTATTTTAGTTTTGTCATCCTGACCTGCCTAACCCTTAACCCTAACCTTAATGCAAACTATAAAAGTTAGCGCAAACCTAGACTTACTGAAGAGAAGGGAGGAGAGAGAAGGGAAGAGGTGGTGAAAGTATGGGAGGGCCTCCAGGAGGCCGTCCCAGACTGAGCCCTCCCTTTCTCTGCCCCTCCTCCCCTCCCCATTACCCCTACTCTTTCTCTCTGCTCTACCCTCTTCCCCTCACAACAATAGTGTATATTAGTATATATTATTTATTACTCTATATATCTTACTAATGATGTGTATATATCTAAGATTATATTTATCTATATGATGGTATTGATGCCTGACTAGTTGTTTTGTTTTGTTGTCCTTCTACGCCTTTTAGACTGTGTGCCTGTTGTTAAGCAGGGATTGTCTCTATCTGTTCCCAAATTGTACATTCCAAGCTCTTAGTACAGTGCTCTGCACACAGTAAGCATTCAATAAATAAGATTGAATGAATGAATAATTGTAGTACTCCTTAAGCACTTACTATGTGCCAGGCACTCTACTTAACCCTGGGTGGGAATACAAGCAAACTGGATTGAACACAGTCCCTCTCCCATGTAGGGTTCACAGTCTCAATCCCCATTGTACAGATGAGGTCAACGAGTCCCAGGGAAATGAAATAGCTTGCTTAAGGTCACCCAACAGATAAGTGGTGGAGCCGGGATGAGAACCCATGGCCATCTGACTTCCAGCCCTGGGCTCTATTCACTACACCATGCTGCTTCCCTAGCACTGGACCTAGATGTAACCCTAACCTGCAGCATATACTTCACAAGAAAGCTAACCCTAATCTTAACCCTAAGGCTACAGGAAATGTTTAGGCCAACAGAAAAGTTTAAGCAAGAGGAAAAGGTTAGTCCAGGGGAAAATGTTAGGCCAGGGGAAAATGTTAGGCCATGGGAAAAGGTACAGCTGAGTTAAAGGGTTAGGGCCAGGAAAAGGACAGGCCAAGGTAAAAGTTTAAGCTAGGCAAAAGCATTAGGCTAGGGGAATGGTTAGGCTGGGGACAAGGTTAAGCCAGAGGAAAAGTTAACGATAGAGGAAAAAGGCTAGGGGAAAGGTTTGTCTAGGCGAAAATGTTGGGCTAGGGGAAACCATTACGCTAGGGGAATAGGTTAGACCAGGGGAAAAAGTTAGGCGAGGGGAAAAGTTTAGTCTAAGGGAAACGTTTAGGCCAGGGTAAAGTTTAGGCTAGCAGAAAATGTTAAGCTAGGTGAAGACGTTATGCTAGGGGAACAAGTAGACTAGGGGAAAGGTTAGGCTGGGGAAAACGTTAGGCTAGGTGAAAATATTAAGTGAGAAAAAAACGTTAAGCTAGGGGAAAAGATTAGGCCAGGAAGAGGAAGAGGTCAATGGAAAGGGTTAGGCTAGGATAAAGGTTAGGTTAGGGGTCAGGTTAGGCCAACGGATAAGGTTAGGATAAGAGAAGAGCTAAGGCTGGGGGAAAAGCTTAAGTCAGGGAAAGGTTAGGCTAGGGGAAAAGGCTGAGCTAGGGGTCAGGTTAGGCTATTGGAAAAAGTTAGTCCAGGAGAAGATTTTAGGCTATGGGAAAATGTTATGCTAGGGGAAATCATTAGGCTAAGGGAAAAGGTTGGGCCAGGGGAAGAGGTTAGGCCAGGGGAAAAGGTTAAGCCAGGGGAAAAGGGTATGCTGGGGCAAAAGGGTAGGCTAGGGGAAAAGGGTAAGCTAGGGCAAAAGGGTAGGCCAAGGGAAAAGGGTAGGCTAGGGGAAACGTTAATGCTAGGGGAAAAGTTTAGACCAGGGAGAAGGTCTAGCTGAAAAGGTTAGGCTAGGTGAAGAGATTAGGTTTAGGAGAAATAGTTAGGCTAGGGCAAATAGGTTAAGGGAAAAAGTTAGGACAGGGGAAATGGGGTGGCCACGGAAGAGGTTAAGCCATGGGACAAGGTTAAGCCAGGGGCAAATGTTAGGCTAAGGGAAAAGGTTAGGCTAGGGGAAGACATTAGGCAAAAGAAAAAGTTAGGCCAGGGGAAAAGTTTATGTTAGGGGAAAAGATTAGATCAGGGGAATAGGTTAGGCCAGGAAAATAGGTTAGGCCAGAGAAATAGGTTAGGCCAGAGGAAAAAGTAAAGCTAAGGGAAAAGGTTAGGCTAAGGGCAAAGGTTAGGCCAGGGGAAAACGTTAGGCTAGGGAAAGAGGTTAGTCTAAGGGAAATGGTTAGGCCAGGAGAACAGGTTAGTCTAGGTAAAAGGTTAGACTAGGGGAATAGGTTAGGCTAAGGGATAAGGTTAGGCCAGGGAAAAGTTTAGGACGGGGAAAGGATAGGCCAGGGAGAAGGTTATGCCAGGGAGAAGTTTAGATTAGCAGAAAAGGATAGGCTAGGCAAAAGAGTTAGGCCATGGGAAATGGTTAGGTTAGGGGAAAGTGGCTAAGGAAAAACGTTAGGGAAAGCGAAAAGGTTAGGGCAGGGGAAAGCATAGGCCAAGGAGAAGGTTATGCCAGGGAGAAGTTTAGGGTAGCGACAAAGGATAAGCTAGGTGAAAAGGTTTGGCTAGGGGAAACTGTTAGTCTAGGGAAAAAGTCAGGCCATGGCAAATGGTTAGCCTAGGGGAAAAAGTTAGGCTAGGAGAAAAGTTTAAGGTAGGGGAAAAGTTTAGGGTAGGGGAAAACGTTAGGCTAAGGGAAAAACCTAGGTCATGGGAAAAGGTTAGGCCTTGGGAAAAGGTTAGGTCAAGGGAAAGGATAGGCCAAGGGAAACGTTTGGCAAGGGGAAAAGGTTAGGCTACGGGAAAAGGTTAGGGCAGTGGAAATGGTTAGCCTATGGGAAAAGATTAGGATAGGGGAAAAATTAGGGCTAAGGGAAAAGGTTAGGCTAGGGGAAGGGTTGGTCAAGGGGAAAGGTTAGGTTAGTTGTAAATGTTAGGTAAAGAGAATATCTTAGACTAGGAGAAAGAGTTTGGCTGGGGGAAAAGATTAGGCATAGGGGAAATGTTACATGAGGAGAAATGGTTAGCCAAGGGGAAAAGGTTAGGCTAGGGGGAAAATTAGGGCTAGGGCAAAAGGTTAGGCTAGGGGAAGGGTTTGGCAAGGAGAAAGGTTAGGCTAGTTGTAAATGTTAGGTTAAGAGAAAATCTTAGGCTAGGAGAAAGAGTTTGACTGGGGGAAAAGGTTAGGCTAGGGGACAAGGTTAGGCCTTGGGAAAAGGTTAGGCTAGGGGAAAAGGTTAAGACTGCGAAACGATTAGGCAAGGGGAAAATGTTACACGAGGGGAAAAGCTTAGGCCAGAGAAAACATTAGGCTATGGGACATGGTTAAGTTAGGGGAAAAGATTAGGCTGGGGAAAAGGTTAGGCAAGGGGAATGTTAGGTCAGGGAATAGCTTAGGCCAGGGGAAATGGTTAGGCAGGGGAAAAGTTTAGGCCAAGAGAAAGGTTTAGGTTAGGGGAAAAGGTTAGGCCAGAGGAAAGATTAGGCTAGAAGAAAGGTTAGGCTAAGCAAAAACATTAGGCAAGGAGAAAAGGTTAGGCTAGGGGAAAAGGCTACATTATGGGAAATAGGTTTGGGGAAAAGGTTAGGGGAAACGTTTAGCAGTGGGGAAAATGTTTGGCTAGGGGATAAAGTTAGGGTAAGGGAAAAGGTTAGAATAGGCAAGGGAGAAGTTTAGGCTAACAGAAAAGGTTAGTCTAGGTGAAGAAGTAAGGCTATGGCAAATAGACTAGAGGAAAAGGTTTAGCTAATGGAAAAAGGCCTGGGGAAAAGAGTAGGCCAAGGAAAAGGGTTACACTGGGAGAAAAGGTTAGGCTAGAGGAATAGGTTAGGCTAGGGGAAAAGGTTAGGTGAGGGGAAAAGATTAGGCAAGGGGACAAGGTTAGGCGAGGGAAAACATTGGGCGAGGGTAAAGGTTAAGCTTTGGGAAAAGGTTAGGCTTGGTGTAAAATCTAGTTTAAGGGAAAAGGTTTAGCCTATGGAAAGTGGTTAGATTAGGGGAAAGGGTTAGGCTAGAGGATCAGGTTAGGGTAGGGGAAAAGATTAGGCTAAGGGAAAAGGATAGGCCGGGGAAAAGGTTAGCCAAGGGAAAATTTAGTTTAGGCTGGAACACTTTTGGTTCCAGTTAGGGCCCCACAGCCTTTGCCTTACCTGTTTATCCCCCCAACCTTTGCCTTCTAAGTTTGGCCCCAAATGCTTTTCTTTCAGGTTTGGGCTCCTCAGCCTTTGCCTTGCAGGTTTGGACCCGAATGCTTTAGTTTCCAGTTTAGTCCCTGCAGCCTTTGTCTTGCAGGTTGGGCTCTGAACCCCTTTGTTTCCAGTTTGAACACCTACTTCAGGTTTGGCCCTGAATGTTTTTCCTTCAGGATTGGGCCCCAAAGCCTTTACCTTGCAAGTTTGGCTCCCAACCCTTTTTGTTCCGGTTTCGTCTCCCCAAAGATTGGCTTGCAGGTTTGTCCCCGAACACTTTTAGTTCAGGTTTCGGCCCCACAGCCTTTGCTTTGCAGCTATGGCCGCGAACCCTTTTCATTTCAGTTTGGGCCCCACAGCTTTCGCCTTGTAGGCTTGGCTCCGACCCCTTTGGGTTCCAGTTTGGGCCCAGCAGCCTTTGCCTTGAAGGTTTGGCCCCTTACCCTTTTGGTTCCAGTTTGAGCCCCGGAGCCTTTGCCTTGCTGGTTTGGCGCTGAACCCTTTTCGTTCCAGTTTCGGCCCTGCAACCTTTGCCCCGCCGCTTTATCCCCCCAGCTTTTTCCTTGCAGGTTTGGCCCTGAACCCTTTTTGTTCAGGTTTGGGCCTCGCAGCCTTTGCATTGCAGATTTGGACCTGAACCTCTTTGTTTAAGTTTGGGTCCCGCAGCCTTTGCCTTGCAAGTTTGGTCTCGAACCCTTTTGGTTCTAGTTTATGCCCCACAGCCTTTGCCTTGCAGGTTTGTCCATGAATCATTTTGCTTCCAGTTTGGGCACCCTAGAGTTTGCCTTGCAGGTTTGGCCCCGAACCCATTTCATTCAGGTTTGGACCCCACAGCCTTTGCCTTGCAGGTTTTGCCCCCAGTCTTTGCCTTGCAGCTTTGGTCCCCGAACGTTTTTGGTTCCAGTTTGGGCCACGCAGCCTTGTCCTTGCAGGTTTGCCCCCGACGAATCTTTGGCTTGCATGTTTGGCCCTGAACGCTTTTATTTCCAGTTTGGGCCCCCCATCCTTTGCCTTACATGTCTGTGGGGTGATGACACCCTCTTTTCCTCCTTCCCTCTCCCCCTACCCAGCCTCAGAGTCTCTAGAGGAATGTGGCTCCCATGGCCTGGAGGGTCTCAGATTTCTCCCTGCCTCTATGTACTTTCATGGGCAGGGCTAGGGTGGAAGGCAGGACCCTCTAGGTCCAAGACAAGGAGAGGGTAGAATGCATTGGAGGTGGGCAGGGGCTCAGATAAGAGGTTGTCCCAGGTTCCACTACCCAGTCTAGTGAATCAATTCGTCATATCGAAGTGACCTAAGTGACTTGCTGTGTGACTTAGTGGTATGCCTCAATCTTTCTGGGTCTCTGCTTCCCCTCCCCCTTTTCTAATAAACATAAGCAAAATAATTGTAATATTAAGTGCTTAAGTGCCAGAATGTCTATCTGGACAAGGAAAGAATGTGTCTACTAACTCGGGTTTTAATAGCAATAGTAATAATAATAATTATGGTATTTGTTAAGCAGTTAGCATGTCAGGCACTGCAGCAAGAGCTTGGTTAAAGACACAGCCATTGGGATTGGACACAGTCCCTGTCCCATACATGGCATCCAGTCTTCATCCTCATTTTACAGATGAGACAACTGAGGCCCAAAGAAGTTGTCATCTGCCCAAGATCACACAAGAGACAAATGGTAGAGTTGGGATTAATTGTGGTATTTAAGTACCCACGATGTGCCAGGCACTATACCAAGTGGTGGCGGGGGTGGGGGGGAGCATAAGCAATTCAGGTTGGGCACAGTACCTGTCCCAGATGGGGCTCTCTGTCTTAATTGCCATTTTACAGATGACAAAAGACACAGTGAAGTGACTTGCCCAAGGCCACACAGCAGCCAAGGGTTAGAATTAGGATTAGAACCCCTGATCTGGTTCCCAGGCCTATGACAGGGCATTTTCACCAGGCGCACACACACAGGAAATGGAGACACTATACGTGGACATATGCATAGGCAAGCACCCCAAAACAGACAACTCAAAATACACAAGTACACAACCAAGCAGAGATAGCGCTTCAGAGCACACGTTTGTGGATGCTTACTCACACACAAATGCACTTGTGCCCCAGAAATCCTGCTTACCTGTAATTTTCTTTTAGTCTGCCTCCCCCACTAACATGTAAGATGTTTGAAAGCAGGGATCTTGTCTACCAGATACGTTAAACTCTCCCAAGCGTTTGGTAAATTGGTCTGCTTAAATTTCATTCATTAATTTTTCTAGAGCACTTACTGGGAACCGAGCACTTTACTAAGTGCTTGGGAGGTACAATATAGCAGTAAAGAGAGACAATTCCTGCCCACCACAGGCTCACAGTGAGTGTGTGTGTGTGTGTGTGTTAGGGGGGGCGAGGGGAAAACATCAATACCAGCAATTAGACATGAATATATATAAATAAAATTATAGATTTATTCATAACGGCTGAGGGTCAGGGAGAGGGGGGAAAGAGCAAAGTTGTTCCAGTCATGGTGACACAGAAGGGAGTGGGAGCTGAGGAAAAGTGGGGCTTAGTCTGGGAAGGCCTCTTGGAGGAGGTGCACCTTCAGTATGGCTTTGAAGAGAGGAAGAGAGATTGGCAGATTTGAGGAGGGAAGCCCAAATCAATCAAGTGAATCAATCGGTCACATTGAAGCCTTCTGGGCGGTAGGTAGGATGTGGGCCAGGGGATCGGCAAGACAGGGGAGATGGAGGCCCAGTGAGAAGGTTAGCACCATAGGAGCGGAGTATGTGGGCTGGGATGTAGAAGGAGAGAAGAGAGATGAAGTAGGAAAGGTCAAGGTGTTAAAGAGCTTTAAAGTCAATAGTGATGAGTTTTTGTTCGATACAGAGATGGATAGGCAACCACTGAAGATTTTTGAGGACAGGGGTGACGTATCCAGAATGTTTCTGTAGAAAAATAAACCTTATTGGTTAATCTCCCACGTGGCCTCTTTGGCCAAGTCCGGTCTGTGGAGCCTAACCATACTCCTCTAGTTAACAAAGCAGGGGAAGGAGAGAGAGGACAAAAATCTGTTGAGAAACCAGCTGGCCCCCAAACCCACCTGCATAATAATAATTGTAGTGGCATTTGTTAAATGCCCACTATGTGCCCAGCACTGTACCAAGCCTTGGGTAGATTCAAGATTATCAGGTCAGGCTCAGTCCCTGTCCCACATGGAACTCACAGTATAAAAAGGGGGAAAAGGTATTGAATTACCATTTTATTATTATTATTATTTTCATTCATTCATTCAATAGTATTTATTGAGCGCTTACTATGTGCAGAGCACTGTACTAAGCGCTTGGGATGAACAAGTCGGCAACAGATAGAGACAGTCCCTGCCGTTTGACGGGCTTACAGTCTAATCGGGGGAGACGGACAGACAAGAACAATGGCAATAAATAGAGTCAAGGGGAAGAACATCTCGTAAAAACAATGGCAACTAAATAGAATCAAGGCAATGTACAATTCATTAACAAAATAAATAGGGTAATGGACATATATATAGTTGAGCGGATGAGTACAGTGCTGTGGGGATGGGAAGGGAGAGGTGGAGGAGCAGAGGGAAAAGGGGAAAAAGAGGGTTTAGCTGCGGAGAGGTAAAGGGGGGGTGGCAGAGGGAGTAGAGGGAGAAGAGGAGCTCAGTCTGGGAAGGCCTCTTGGAGGAGGTGAGTTTTAAGTAGGGTTTTGAAGAGGGGAAGAGAATCAGTTTGGCGGAGGTGAGGAGGGAGGGCATTCCAGGACCACGGGAGGACGTGGCCCAGGAGTAGACGGCGGGATAGGCGAGACCGAGGGACGGTGAGGAGGTGGGCGGCAGAGGAGCGGAGCGTGCGGGGTGGGTGGTAGAAAGAGAGAAGGGAGGAGAGGTAGGAAGGGGCAAGGTGATGGAGAGCCTTGAAGCCTAGAGTGAGGAGTTTTTGTTTGGAGTGGAGGTTGATAGGCAACCACTGGAGTTGTTTAAGAAGGGGAGTGACATGCCCAGATCGTTTCTGCAGGAGGATGAGCCGGGCAGCAGAGTGAAGAATAGACTGGAGCGGGGCGAGAGAGGAGGAAGGGAGGTCAGAGAAAGGCTGACACAGTAGTCTAGCCGGGATATAACGAGAGCCTGTAGCAGTAAGGTAGCCGTTTGGGTGGAGAGGAAAGGGCGGATCTTGGCGATATTGTAGAGGTGAAACCGGCAGGTCTTGGTAACGGATAGGATGTGTGGGGTGAACAAGAGAGACGAGTCAAGGATGACACTGAGATTGCGGGCCTGAGAGACGGGAAGGATGGTCGTGCCATCCACGGTGATAGAGAAGTCTGGGAGAGGACCGGGTTTGGGAGGGAAGATGAGGAGCTCAGTCTTGCTCATGTTGAGTTTTAGGTGGCGAGCCGACATCCAGGTGGAGACGTCCTGGAGGCAGGAGGAGATGCGAGCCTGAAGGGAGGGGGAGAGGACAGGGGCGGAGATGTAGATCTGCGTGTCATCTGCGTAGAGATGGTAGTCAAAGCCGTGAGGGCGAATGAGTTTACCGAGGGAGTGAGTGTAAATGGAGAACAGAAGAGGGCCAAGAACTGACCCTTGAGGAACTCTAACAGTTAAAGGATGGGAGCGGGAGGAGGCGCCAGCGAAGGAGACCGAGAATGACCGGTCAGAGAGGTAAGAGGAGAACCAGGAGAGGACGGAGTCTGTGAAGCCAAGGTGAGATAAGGTATGGAGAAGGAGGGGATGGTCGACAGTGTCAAAGGCAGCAGAGAGGTCAAGGAGGACTAGAATGGAGTAGGAGCCACTGGATTTGGCAAGAAGGAGGTCATTGGTGACCTTAGAGAGAGCAGTCTCGGTAGAGTGGAGGGGACGGAAGTCAGATTGGAGGGGGTCTAGGAGAGAATGGGAGTTAAGGAATTCTAAGCATCGATTGTAGATGACTCGTTCTAGGATTTTGGAAAGGAAGGGTAGTAGGGAGATGGGGCGATAACTGGAGGGGGAAGTGGGGTCAAGAGCGAGTTTTTTTAGGATGGGGGAGACGTGGGCATGTTTGAAGGCAGCGGGGAAGTCATTATTAATAATAAGGGCATTAGTTAAGCACTTACTATGTGCCAGGCACTGTACCAGATTGTAGGGTGGAAGTAAGCAAATCGAGTTGGACACAGGGACTGTCCCATGTGGAGCTAATACCATGAGTTCCGATTACTTTTATTTTTTCCAATTTTGAATGGCAAACTACCCTTATTATAGTCACCTTTTTGGATGCTGGTATTTCTGAATGCTGCCGAAAGTCTATCCAAATCTTTGTGGAAGCGTTATAATTGTTATAAAATCACAATGAGCTCACAATCAAAGGTATCGAGCGCTTACTGTGTGCAGAGCACTGTATGAAGTACTTGGGGGACTCCAATACATCTTTAAAAAGGTACTCCGCTCACAACGAACTTACAGTCTAGATAGGGAGACAGATATTAATATAAATTATAGAGGGGATAATAATAGAATGGAATCATAATTGATGACTGGAAGATCTGCCACTCTCAAGTGGCAGATGGTTGGGGAGATGGATTTGGGAGTCATTCATACTGATGTGGTAGCTGAAGCCATGTCATTATTGTTATTATAATGACATTTAAGTGCTAAGCAGTGTGGCCAATTGCAGAGAGTCTGGGTCCGGAGGTCAGAAGGACCTGACTTCTGATCTCAGCTCTGCCGCTTGTCTGCTGTGTGACCTTGAGCAAGTCACTACACTTCCCTCTGCCTCGTTCACCTCATTTGTAAAATGGGGATAAGGACTGTCAGCTCCACGTGGGAAATGGACTGTTTACAACCTGATTAGCTTGTATCTACTTCCGCGCTTAAAACAGTGCATGGTACGTGGTAAGTACATAACAAATGCAGAATTACACTACAGAATTAAATGGTGGGGTAGATACTGGTTAATCCATCCTGTATTCCCTGCCCTCAATGAGTTTAAAATAGGGATTAAGATTGTGAGCCCCACGTGGGACATGGACTTTGTCCAACCTATCAGCTCATATCTGCCCCAGCACTTAAAACAGTGCCAGGCACATAATAAGGGGCTTAACAAATGCCACTGGAACAAAAGGAGCATTCAGAAAGGTGGAATGAGAGTGCTACACCTCACTGAAGAAAGCCTCCAAATCATGTCTCATTCTCTTTTCTGCTACAAACATCTGGGTAAACTCATTGTGGGCAGGGAACATATCTACCGACTCTGTTCTATTGTCCTCTCCCAAGCTCTTAGTCCATTGCTCTGCACACAGTACACGCCCAATAAATTCCATCGATTTGATTGATCAAGTCGTTAAAGCCTGGGAGAATTGTGTGTCTGTTGGACACGCCGAGTGGAGCTTGTCACGGATTAATTCAAGGGAAAAGTCTATGCTTCAAAACCTGGTCGCCTGCTCCATGAACCTGATGCCAAAGGACTTTTCCAGATGTTCATGGCTTGTTTGCTGCAGAGTCAGGGCTTGTTTGACTTTAGAAAACTGACGTTTCCCAACTCAGCTCCTGTCAGCAGAAGCGTCCTTAGCAGCAGAATCGAAATACCTCATGACCTGCCAAGTGCAGTACGGAGGGAAATTAACTGGCTTAATTAATTACCTGAATGGAGGGTTCCAGTGTTGCCTCTCTCGCTTGAGACTGAGGATCCTCTTCCCCATCTTCAGAGGAGGCAAGACCCCTGATTCTGGGCCCAGTCGGCTCTAAGCCCTGGGAGAAGGAAAGCCCCACAGATTTTTTCCTCCAGAACTCTGCAGGTTGGGGCTGGATGACCAAGGGGAGAATCCTAAGGCTACTGCTCCCTCTGCAGTTGCAGCTCATCACAACTCTCCACCCTTGAAGTTTATCCCCCTGCACTCAGGCAATGACGTCAATTCCCAAATGCACCCCACTATTGAAAGATGGAGCTCTGTAATTCACTACCACTCAAAGGAGTGTGTGTGTGTGTCTGTGTGTGTGCTTGCATGCATGAAAGATGGGGTTAGCTTTGGGGAGAGTAATGAGGAGGGGGTTGTCACAGTCTTCAGGAAAACTGGTTCTGGACTCATGAACTGGGACTCGGTGCAGGGAGCTTGCTTTGGCTTGACCACCTGAGCAGACCTGGAGCCCTGCACACCCCTGTCGACAAATGGGGATCCCCTCCACGTGTGAAAGTGGTAACTCCTATCAAATTGGGGACCCCCTCCGTGTCCACCACAGTGCATTTCCCAACTCCAATCCTTGTAGAGTGTTGGAGGCAGGAACTGCGCCGCCACCTCTAAGGGAAGGTCTTGTTTGTGGTTGGTGAATATGTTTGTGTTTGAATTTCCGTGCTTCCAAGTTCATCTCTGGGAGGAGGAGAAGAGGGAGAGGATGCCACCCCCAGCACAGAGGCTGGTACTGGAAATGGGAACTGGGACTCTGTGCAGGGAACTGGTTCTTTCTGACCCGACTGTGGAACGGAGAAGACCCGGGGCCCTTAATTCTCTAGTTGGATCAAACCTCCCATTGCCCTCAGTCCTGTCTGCAGACTCATCTTGCATATCTTCAAGCCCAGAGAAGGGGCGTTTGTGGCCTTGACAGTGTGGCTTCTGGGGGGTGGGGGGAGGGCGAAGTCTAGTGTCACTAGTAGGACAGGGTGGCATTAGCATGTCACCCCTGGTCCCCTTTGAGGATTAGAGCCTTGTGGACTTCAGTTCTACAGCAGGAGTGCAGGGGTCGAATTCTGTCTGGGCTTTCATTGTTCTGGGCATCCAGTTCCTGGAGAATGACTAACGAAATTGGGAATATGAAGATGGGATTAGTTAAGGGTTTTGAGCTGCAGGATGTAATAGTCTGCTTAATAATAATAATAATTATGGTATTTGCTTACTATGTGCCAAACACTGAGCTAGATACAAGGTAATCAGGTTGTCCCACATGGGGCTCACAGTTTTAATCCCCATTTTACAGATGAGGTAACTGAGGCACAGAGAAGTTAAGTGACTTGTCTAAAGTCACACAGCTGATACGTGGCAGAGCTGGGCTTAGAACCCACGACCTCTGACTCCCAAGCCCGTGCTCTTTCCACTAAACCACGACGGCATAGCTGCAATTGTCAAACCTCACCTCTACTGGGCAAGCCACATTACAGGAAGACTCATGTTGGTAACCTAGTTGGTTATCGCCCCCCTGTTTCTCCCTTTCTAACAGACACATGGCTCTCCTGGAGTCTGAAGTGTCCAACAAATGTGTTTCATAGCAGGTCACCGAGGCCAGGATGGGGAGACTTGGGATTCCATAGTCACTCACTGAGGCGAGTCTTCTGGGACCAGATCCCATAATGAATGCCAGATCTCACAATGCCAGACATGATGGAGGGCTTACTGTGTGCACAACGCTGCACAAAGCTCTTGGGAAAGTACAATACGACAGACACATTCTCTGCCCCAAACCACAAGACCTAGTGGCAAGAGCACGGGCTTGGGAGTCAGAGGATGTGGGTTCTAATCCCATCTCTGCCACTTGTCTGCTGTGTGACCTTGGGCAAGTCACTTAATTTCTCCATTCCTCACTTCCCTCATCTGTAAAATGGGGATTAAGACTGTGAGCCCCACGTAGGACGAACTGATCACCTCATATCTACCCTAGCGCTTAGAACAGTGCTTGGCACATAGTAAGTGCTTAACGTATAGCATAATAACTCAATATGGTACTCCTCCAGCAAGTTCTACTGTTCTCAGAACACAGTCCACGCTTAATAATCATCAGTATGTTTTCACCTCGTTCTCTCCTTAGTGGCTAGAGCACAGGGCTGGGAGTTTAAAGGAAAAGGGTTCTAATCCTGACTCAGCCACTTGTCTGCTGTGTGGCCCTGGGCAAGTCGCTTCACCCCTCTGTGCCTCCGTTACCTAATTTGTCTAATGGGTCTTTAGACCGTGAGCTTCACGTGGGACAAGGACTGCGTCCAACCCAATTTTTTTTGGTATCTACCCCAATGCTTAGTACAGTGCCTGGCATATTTTAAGTGCTAATCAAATACCACAATTATTATTTGTCATCATCATTATTATTATTACCATTAACTATCCCCTCTGTGCTCACACCCGCTGCACTTCTGTACGCAGAGTGCATAGTTTACAAATATGAACATAAATGCTACAGGGCAAATAGCGGATATCTAAAGGTTGTAGATTCAAGGGTGTTGACGCAGAAGGGAGAAGAAGCTGGGGGGGGTGGCGGACGAGAGCTTGATCAGAGAAGCTCTGATCAGAGAAGCAGCGTGGCTCAGTGGAAAGAGCATGGGCTTTGGAGTCAGGGCTCATGAGTTCGAATCCCAGCTCTGCCACTTGTCGGCTGTGTGACTGTGGGCAAGTCACTTAACTTCTCTGTGCCTCAGTTCCCTCATCTGTAAAATGGGGATTAAGACTGTGAGCCCCACGTGGGACAACCTAATTCCCCTATGTCTACCCCAGCGCTTAGAACAGTGCTCGGCACATAGTAAGCGCTTAACAAATACCAACATTATTATTATCAGAGAAGGCCTGTTGACGAAGTTGAAACCTTAATAAGGCTCTGAAGAAAGGGAGAGTGGTGGTCTGGCCTATGTGGAGAGGGAGGGAGTTCCAGGCTAGAGGGAGACTGTGAAAGAGGAGTCGGAGGCGACATAGACAAGATGGAGGCCCAAAGAGGGACACGGCACTGTTGGAGCAGAGTACCAACAGGTAGCGATAGAGTGGCGCGGCCGCCCAGAATCACCATCTAAGAGAGAAGCAGCGCCGCCTTGTGGCTACAGCTCGGGCTTGCGCGTCAGAAGGACCTGGCTCCTAAACCAGTCCCTGCCTCTTGTTTTCTGGGTGACCTTGGGCAAATCAACTCACTTCTCCGCGCCTCAGTTACCTTATCTTGAAAATGGGGATTAAGACTTATGAGTCCCATGTGGGAGGTGGACTACGTCCAAACTGATGGGCTTCTTCCTTATCCCAGTGCTTAGTAAAGTGCCTGGCACATAGTGAGAGCTTCACCAATACCATAAAAAAGATCAGTGCCACCCGGGGAGTGATAGAGAGACGAAGCCTCACAGAACAATAGCACGTTTCACCGTGGGACTATTGAGTAGGGCAGCCTTTCAGGCCAATGCTTGTTGCCACCAGGTGGCAATAGACACAGCGGCCCAGAATTCCTATTAGTGCTACCAGGCAGGCTGCTACTCTCAGACCCGAGGGTGGTTCTGGTTCCAGGGACTAGGGGCATCTCTCCAGAACAGTTGCTCAGTGTTTCTCCTCAGCCTCAAGGATCATCTCTCTTATACTGTGGGCAACCTCAACTCCCAGATTTTCCCCTCTTACTGAATGGACTGCACTGCTACCCCAAAAGGGAGTGTGGAGTATGGTGTGTGTGTGTGTGTGTGAATGGATAATGGGGGGAAGAAGAGTGATGAGGTGGATGCCACTCATGGGAGAACAGGGGCCTGGTCTCTGTGCAGGAAGCTAGTTCTTTCTGATTTGCCTGGGACTGAGAAGACCCAGGACCCTTAATTCTAAAGATGGGGCAAGCCTCCTGGGACTACAGTCCTGACTACAGGGTCACTGCACAGCCTCATTCTCTGGAGAAGGGACCCTTTGGGCTCATTGTGGAGGTTTGTGGTTTCTAATATCTGGAGGAGATCAGGGTGTCTCCCCTATTTCTCTCTGATAAGCAGAGTTATGCAGATTTCTGCCTGAAATTGAGTTCATGGAAGTGTGGGCTGGGAGGATAGAAAGCAGGTAATGTACCAGAAACTGAATTATATCCAGTGTGCATGCAGTTCTGCACCTTCAGTCAATCAATTGGACTGATGGAGTGCCTCCTGTGCACAGAGCATTGTATTAAGCGCTTGGGAGAGAACCCATAGGACAGACGCATTCCCTGCCCATAACAAGCTTACAGTCTAGAAGGGGAGGCAGACATTAATTTAAATACGTAAGTAAATAAATGAGGGCAGATTGTTGCAGTCATCTTAGTGAGGTGGTCTGCCTATATGCCTCACCTCTCCAGATGATAGGTTTAATGTTTGGTGGAGGAGAGGGAAAATGGTGTCTGCCAAAGAAAGCTATGTTGTCTGCCATCTCCTACCCCTCCTTCTCCAGCTATGAGACAGCAGAATCTGCATAAGACTGAAGGGTTTGGCCACAGAAGCAGAGGGCAGGGCAAAGGACAGGGTGAGGGAAACTGGCCCCTCACTAATCCACATGTGTCTCTTAAGGTCAGGTTCCACAACACCAGATGTGTCTCAGTCAGGACTGGTGGAGAAGCTGCAGTGACACTTTGCTTCCATTAGAGTCAAACTATACTGCCTCCTACCAGAGGAGAGCTCTGCAGTGAGTCCTGTGGTTTGGAGGGAGCAGGAGGTGGGTGCAGGGGAGAAGGGGAGCACATGTCTGTCCTGTTGGCTCAGACATAGAAACTGTGTTTGCCCCCAATCCCCTCAAAAAAACTAGGTTGTCTGCTATCTTCTATGCCTCCTTCTCCAGCTTTGAGAAAGACTAGAGAAAGACATGTTAAGAGCAATGAAACACTAAAGCACAACACACATGCACAAAATAAAACCCAAATCAGCTCTTTTCCTCTTCTCTCACTTCATTCTCTGTCAAATAGCAGAAATGAGGGCTTAGTTAGGGAAGACTTCTTGGAGGAGATGTGATTTTAGGAGGGCTCTGAAGGTGGGGGGAGTGATAGTTTTTCTGCTTTACAGGGTCAGACTGCTCTGACTACTCCTGGGGTCCAGTGTCAGCAGGTCGGATGTGGGGGCTGTGAGGTGGGAACTCAGACAGGAAAGAAAGGTGGGGTGGGGATGAGACCCCCTGGAGAGCTGTTTGTAATTTGTGTTTCCCTGGACAAATCCTTTCATGCTATAGATTAAATCCAATCCTATCGCTTTTTCCCTATCCGATCCTACACTATCTTTCCCAAAGCCATCCCCTCTTCCAATGAAGCTGTTAGGGCTTCCTCCTGGGACTCCTGATCTCTAACCCAGCTGTTTCCAATCAGGTGGATTACTGATGTCAGGCCGGGCCCGATCCCTCCCCTGCCCTTTATAAGCCTCCAGAGCAGGAGAGTCTTTGGAGTTGGGTGTGTTTTGCTTATTATTATGTGAGGGGATTTGGAGTTTGGAAGGATAAGAGGAACGTTTTGGGGTTGAAGGTGGTGTGGAGTTTGGGATAACTTTGAATCTGCTTTCTGGCTTGCTTACTAGGGGCTCTTTGGGGCCAGGTAATTTCCTTAAAGATGTCCTTGGCAGGCTATGTGGAGGTATAATCTTTTCCCTTTTCCTGACCTTATTCATGCCTGTGAGGGAAGTGGGTCAAGGGCCTAACATTCCATTTCAGAAGGCTTCTTGGCCACTCACACTGCCTCTTTGTTCTCCAGCCTTTCTCTGTAGCTGTGGAAATTCCATAGAGACACTTCCTTCCTGCAATTAATCAGTGGTGTTTACTGAGTGCTTACTATGTGTAGAGCATTGTTAGGAAAGTATAGTACAGTACAACAGAATTAACAGCCATGTTCACTGCAGTCCTGACTCACCACCATAACAGACCTGATGCCACTTTTCTGCTGTCCTTTCCTTACACCTTCAAGTTATGCTTGTCTCCCACATACTACCGGAGTTCCCTTTCAATCTTACAGGTTCAGCATCAGTTGAATGGGGAGGACCTTACCTTACAATGCAGGTAAGGTACGGATCTAAGTAGAAGGATGTATACCTAATTGTTGTGGGGTGCATAGTTCAATGCTTGGTGGGTGTGCCTATGTTTGGGTGAGTTGAAAGGGTAAATAAAGTGTGTGTGTGTGTGTGTGTGTGTGCTGGGGCTGGGCGTGGAGAGGGTGTGAGTTTTAGTCAGGGAAGGCTTACTGAAGAAGAAACAATTTCAGTAGGGCTCTAAAAATTCTGGGAGTCCACTGGCATGTTCACTGTGTAGGTGGGAGGCTGTGTGGGGATGAATTGGGATGGATGTGGTCTACATGAGACATGATGAGCAGGCTGGATCTTGCAGGAGCTTCCTATACTCAACTCAGAGCCATCTGGAGGTGGATGTCTAAGGGGTCCTGGTGATGGGAAGAGAGGGACCAGCCACTTTGCTTACCAGAAGCTTCTTATACTACCTGGATGTGAAGACTGTTCTTCCTTTAGGGAGGGTGCAGAGGAGCTGAGTTTCCACCTCTAAGGGAAGGTGATGGGGGCATGTGTGGATGATTAAAGATGATTAGAGAGGCAGCATGGCTCAGTGGAAAGAGCATGTGCTTGGGACTCAGAGGTCGTGGGTTCGAATCCCGGCTCTGACACTTGTCAGCTGTGTGACTGTGGGCAAGTCACTTAACTTCTCTGTGCCTCAGTTACCTCATCTGCAAAATGGGGATTAACTGTGAGCCTCAAGTGGGACAACCTGATTACCCTGTATCTACCCCAGTGCTTAGAACAGCGTTCTGCACATAGTAAGCACTTAACAAATGCCAACATTTTTAGAGAAGCAGTGTTGCTCATTGGAAAGAGCCCAGGCTTGGGAGTCAGAGGTCATGGGTTCTAATCCTGTCTCCGCCACTTGTCAGCTGTGTGACTTTGGGCAAATCACTTCACTTCTCTGGACCTCAGTTACCTTGTCTGTAAAATGGGGATGAAGACTGGGAGCCCCACGTGGGACAATCACCTTGTAGCCCCTCAGCGCTTAGAACAGTGCTTTGCACATAGTAAGCACTTAACAAATACCAATATTATTAAAGGTTATGGCAGGAGAGGAAGGATGTGGTGCGCAGGGGGGCCTGAAGGCTTACCTTTCCCCCGTCCTAAAGTGTTCACCTGGCCTAAACTTTTCACCTGGTCTAACCTTTCCTTGATCCTAACCATTTCCCAATGTGTAAACCTTTTCCCTGGCCTAAGCTTTTCCCCTAGCCTAACCCCTTCCCCTAGCCCAAGCTTTTCCCCTAAACTAACCTTTACACCTAGCCTAATCTTTTCCCAAAGGCTTACCTTGCTCGCTGGCCTAACCGTTCCCCCGGCCTAACCTTTGCCCCTGGCCTAACCTTTTCCCCTAGGATAACCTATTATACTTAACCTTTTTCCTTGGCCTAACTTTTTCCCCTGACCTAACCATTTCCCCTGGCCTAACCTTCTCCCTTGCCTAATCTTTTCCACTGGCTTATCCTTTTCCCCTGGTTTAACCTTTTCCCCTACCCCAACCTTTTCCCTGACCTAACCTTTTCCCTGACCTAACCTTTTCCCGTAGTCTAACCTTTTCCCCAGGCTAACCTTTTCCCCTAGCCCAACCTTTTCCCCTAGCCCAACCTTTTCCCCTAGCCTAATCTTTTCCAATAGCTTAACCTTTATCCTAGCCTAACCTTTTCCCCTAGCCTAACCTTTTCCCCTAGCTTATCCATATCCCATAGTCTTACCTTTTCCCTGGCCTAATCTTATCCCCTAGCCTAAACTTTTCCCCTAGCCTAACCTTTTCCCCTGGCCTAACCTATATTCCTGACCTAACCTTTTACCCTGGCCTAACCTTTTCCCTGAAACTTTCCCCCTGGCCTTTTTCGGAGCCTAACCTATTCCCTTGGCCTATCCTTTTCTCTAGCCTAAACTCTTCTCAAGGCCTAACCTTTTCTCCTGGCCTAACCTTTTCCCCTAGGCTAATTTATACTCCTAGCCTAATGTTTTCCCCTTTCCTAACCCATTTACCTAGTTTAAGCCTTTCCCCTTGCCTAACCTTTTCCCTTAGCCTAACGTTTTACCTTAGCCTAATGTTTTCCCCTAGCCTAACCCTTCCCTTGCCTAATCTCTCCCCTGGTCTAACCTTTTCTCCTGGCTTAACTTTTTCCCCTAGCATGACTTTTTACCCGGCTTAAACTTTTCCCCTGGCATATCCTTTTCCCCTAGCCTTAACTTTTCCCCTATTCTAACCTTTTCCCCTAGCCCAATCCCCCTCCTCAAGCCTAACCTTTCCTCTAACGTATCCATTTCCCATAGCCTAACCTTTTATCCTAGCCTAACCCGTTACCCTAGTCAATCCTGTTTCCCTAACCTAAACTTCAGACCTTGCCTAACCTTTTCCTGTAGCCTAACTTTTCCCTGCACCTAACCCTTCCCGTCACCTAACCCTTTCCTGTCACCTAACCTTTTCCCCTCGCCTAACCTTTTCCCCTAGCCTAATATTTTCCCCAGCCTAAACTTTTCACCTGGCCTAATCTTTTCCCCTGGCCTAAGCTTAACGCTGGCCTAACCTTTTCCCATATCCTAAGATTTTCCCCTAGCTTAACATTTCCCTAGCCTATCGTTTTCCCTAGGCTAACCATTTCCCCAACCTAACTTTATCTTATTGCATAACCATTTCCCATAGCCTAACCTTTTCCCATTGCCCAACGTTTTATCCTGGCCTAACCCTTTCCCCTATCCTAACCTTTTCCCCTAGCCTAAACTTTTTTCTTTGCCTAATGTCTTTCCTTAGCCTAACCTTTTCCCCTAGTATAACCTTTTCCCCAGCCAAACCTTTTCCCAAACCCTAACCTTTCCCCTGGCCTAACCTTTGCCTGTGGCCTCCCCTGGCCTAGCTTTTTCCCTTGGCTTAACCATTTCCCATAGCTTAACATCTTCACCTAGCCTAACATTTTCCCCCGGCCTAGCCTTTTCCCCAGCCTAAACTTATCCTTAGCCTAACCTTATCCCCTAGCCTAACCTTTTCCCCTAACCTAAACTTTTCACCTTGCCTAACCCTCTCCATTAGCCTAACGTTTTCCCCAACCTAATATTTCCGCTAGCCTATCCTTTACCCCTAGCTTAACCTTTTCCCGTGGCCTAACC
The DNA here is from genome assembly GCF_004115215.2 of Ornithorhynchus anatinus. Classification (NCBI taxonomy): domain Eukaryota; kingdom Metazoa; phylum Chordata; class Mammalia; order Monotremata; family Ornithorhynchidae; genus Ornithorhynchus; species Ornithorhynchus anatinus. The sequence continues at coordinate 299,758 of NW_024396934.1, forward strand.
TTTTCCCCTGGCCTACGCTTTTCCCCTGGCCTAAGCTTTTCCCCGGCCTGAACTTTTCTCCTAGCCTAACCTATCCCTTGCCTAATCTTTCCCCTGGCCTAACCCTTTCCACTAGGCTTATCCACTTTTTTGTAGCCTAACCTCTTCCCTGGCTTAAGCTTTTCCCCTAGCCTAACCTTTTCCCCAACCTAAAATTTTCACCTTGCATAACCTTTTCCCCTAGCCTAACCTTTTCCCTTAGCCTAATGTTTTCCCTTAGCCTAACCTTTATCCCTAGCCTAACTGTTCCCTAGCCAAATCTTTCCGCTTGCCTAATCTTTTCCCTTAGCCTAACCTTTATCCTTAGCCTAACTGTTCCCTAGCCAAATCTTTCCCCTTGCCTAATCTTTTCCCTTAGCCTAACCTTTTCCCTTAGCCTCACCTTTATCCCTAGCCTAACTGTTCCCTAGCCAAATCTTTCCCCTTGCCTAATCTTTTCCCGTAGCCTAACCTTTACCAATGGCCTATCCTTTTCCCCAGCCTAACATTTTCCCTTAGCCTTATCTTTTCCCCTAACTTAAACTTTACACCTTGCCTAAACTTATCCCGTAGCCTAACCTTTTCCCTAGCCTAACCTTCCCCCTCGCCTAACATTCTTCCTAGCCTAACCTTTTCCCCTTGCCTGACCTTTTCCTCTGGACTAACCTTTTCCCTGGCCTAAGCTTTTCCCCTAGCCTAACCCTTTCCTCTAGCCTAAGGTTTTCCCCTAACCTAAGCTTTACACCAAGCCCAACCTATCCCCTGCCCTATCCCTTTCCCCTAGCCTAACCTTTTCCCCTAGCCTATCCTTTTCCCCTAACATAACCTTTTTCCTGGCTTAAATTTACCCCATCGCCTAATCTTTTCCTCTAGCTTAACCTTTTCCCCTAACCTAGCCTTTTCGCCTATGCTAACCTTTTTTCTTAGCCTTAACATTTTTCCTAACCAAACCTTTATACCTAGCCTAACCTTTTCCCCTAGCCTAACCTTTTCCCTTGGCCTATCCTTTCACCTAGCCTAACCTTTTCCTTTAGCCTATCCTTTTCCCCTAACATAACCTTTTTCCTGGCTTAAACTTATCCCATGGCCTAACTTTTCCCCTAGCCTAACTTTTTCCCTTGGCCTAACCTTTTCCCTGAGCCTAACCTTTTCCCAAAGGCTTTCCTTTCCCCCTGGCCTAACCTTTCCCCCGGCCTAACCTTTTCCCCTGGCCTAACTTATTCCCCTAGCCTAACATTTTCCTCTAGCCTAACCTATTCCCTTAGCCTAACCTCTTCCCCTGGCCAAACCTCTTCCCCTGGCCTCACCATTTCCCATGCCCTTACCTGGCCACTAGCCTAACCTTTATTCTAGCCTACCCTTTTCCCTTGGCCTATCGTTTCCCATGACCTAACCATTTTCCCTAGCCTAAACATGTCCCCTGGCCTAAGCTTTTCCCTTAGCCTAAACCTTTGTTCTAGCCTAATGTTTTCCCCTAGCCTAACCTTTTCCCCCATCTAACCTTTTCCCCTTGCCTAAACCTTTCCCCAAGCCAAAACTTTTCCCTTGCCTAAACTTTTCCCCTAAGCCTAAACCTTCCCCTTAGCCTAACGTTTTCCCTAGCATAACCTTTCCCCTAGCCTTACGTATTTCCTTGGGCAAACCTTTACCCTTATCCTAACCTTTTTCTTGTGCCTAAACCTTTCCCCTGGCCTAACCTTTTCCCCTAGGCCAAATTTTCCCCAGCCTAACCTTTTCCCCTAGCCTAACTTTTTTGCCTGTCCGAACCATTTCCCCTAGCCTAATCTTTTCTCCTAGCCTAACCTTTTCCTTGAACCTAACCTTTACACCAGCCTAATCTACTTTTCCTCTAACCTAAACCTTACAAGTAGCCTAACCTTTTCCTGAAGTCATACCTTTCCCCCAGCCTAAACTTTTCACCTGGCCTAAACTTTTCACCTGGCCTAACCTTTTCCCCTGGCCTAACCTTTTCCCCTAACCTAACCCTTTCCCCTAGCCCAAGCTTTTCCTCTAACCTAACATTTACACCTAGCCTATTCTGCTTTTCCCCTAAGCTAACCTGTATACCTAGCCTAAACTTTTCCCAAAGGCTTACCTTTCCCCCGGCCTAACCTTTCCCCTTGGCCTAACCATTTACCCTAGCATAACCTATTATGCTTAACCTTTTTCCTTGGCCTAACCTTTCCCCTGGCCTAAACTTTTCCCCTAGTTTAACCTTTTCCCCTAGCCTAAACATTTCCCCAAGACTAACCTTTTCCCTAAGACTAACTTTCTCCCTGGCCTAACTTTCTCCCTAGCCTAAGTTTCTCCCTGGCCTAACCTTTTCCCCTAGTGTAACCTTTTCCCCTAGCCTAACAATTTACCATAGCCTAACCTTTTCCCTGACCTAACCCTTTCCCCCAGACCAACCATTTTCCATAGCCTACCCTTTCACCGGCCTAACCTTTTACCCAAGTCTAACCTTTTCTCCTGGCCTAAGCTTTTCCCCTAGTCTAACCTTTTCTCCTGGCCTAAGCTTTTCCCCTACCCTAGCCTTTTCCCCTAGCCTAACCTTTTCCATAACCTAAGCTTTTCCCTGGCCTAACCTTTTCTCCGGTCTAATCTTTTCCCCTAGCCTAACCCTATCCCCTAGCCTAAGCTTTTCTCTGAAACTAACCTTTACACCTAGCCTAACCTTTTCCCAAAGGCTTACCTTTCCCTCTGGCCCAACCTTTTCCCCTAGCACAACTTATTCCCCGACTTAAATTTTGCCATGGCCTAACTTTTCCCCTGGCCTATCCCTTTCCATAGCATAAAATATCCCCTAACCTAAACTTTACATCTTGCCTAACCTATCTTGCTTAACCTATGCCATCCTGGCCTGGCCCCGAGGCCTTTGCGTTCCAGGTTGGGCCCACCTGCCTTTGTCTGGCAGGTTGGACCCCTCTCTGCCTTTGCCTTCCAGGCCCAGGCCCCAAGCACTTCTCGTTCCAGGTTTGCTCCCCCCACCTTTGATTTCCCATCTTGGCCCCAAAACCTTCGCTTTCCAAGTTTGCCCCCCTAGCCTTTGCCTTCCTGGCCTGGCCCTTAAGCCTTCATGTTCCAACTTTGGCCCCCCAGCCTTTGCCCTACCGACCTATCCCCAAAGCCTTCTCATTCCAGGTTGGGCCCACCCTGCCATTGCCTTCCAGGCCTGGCCCCCAACACTTCCCGTTCCAGGTTGGGCCCCCCTGCCTTTGCCTTCCAGGCCTGGCCCCGAACGCTTCTCGTTCCAGGTTTGGCCCCCGCCTTTGCCTTCGAGGTTGGACACCCCTTGCCGTTTCCTTCCAGTCCTGACCCCGAACCTTTCTCATTCCAGGTTGGGCCCCCCCCGGCCTTTGCTTTCCCGACCTGGCCCCAAAGTCTTTTTGTTCCAGGTTTGGCCCCCACCTTTGCCTTTGAGGTTGGACACCCCCACCATTTCCTACTAGGCCTGGCCCCGAAACCTTCTCGTTCCAGGTTGGTTCCCCCTGCGTTTTCCTTCCTTTTTGGACTCACCCTCCTTTGCCTTGTGGGCCTGGCCCCGAAATCTTCTCGTTCTAGGTTTGGTCCCCCTGCCTATGCCTTCCAGGCCTGTCTCCAAACACTTCTCATGCCAGGTTGGTTCCCCCCGCCTTTCCCTTCCATGCCTGGCCACGAACCCTTCTCATTCCTGGTTTGGTCCCCCCCGCCTTTGCCATTGAGGCCTGGCCCTGAAGCCTTCTCATTCCAGGTTGGGGCCCCCCGCATTTGCCTTCCAGGTTGGACTCACCCTCCTTTGCCTTGGAGGCCTGGCCCCGAACCCTTCTTGTTTCAGGTTTGGTCCCCCGACCTTTGCCTTCAAGGTTGGACACCCCCGCCGTTTCCTTCCAGGACTGGCCCCGAACCCCTTCCATTCAAGGTTGTCCTGCTCCGCCTTTGCCTTCTAGGTTGGACCCCCCGCCTTTGCCTTCCAGGCCTGGCCCTGAACCCTTCTTGTTCCAGGTTTGGCACCCCCAGCCTTTGCCTTCCCGGCCTGTCTCCGAAGCATTCATGATCCAGGTTGCGCCCTGTGCCTTTGAGTTCCCGGCCTGGGCCCCTGCCTTTGCCTTCCAGGCCTTGCCCCTAACCCCTCAAGTTCCATGTTGGGCCCCACGCCTTTGTCTTGTAGACCTGGCCCCGAAGCCTTCTCATTACAGGTTTGCCCCCGTGCCCCCCCCACCTTTGCCTTCCAGGCCTGACTCTGAAGTTTTGTGACCCAGGTTTGCCCACCCAAGCATTTGCCTTCCCAGCTTGACCTGTAGCCTTCTCGTTCCAGGTTGAACAAACCCCACCACTGCCTTCCTGACCTGGCCCCGAACCCTTTTCATTCCAGGTTTTCCCCTCCCACCCCCGCTTTTGCCTTCCCGGCCTGGCTGCCCACCTTTGCCTTCCAGGCCTTGCCCCTAACCCCTCGTGTTCCATGTTGGGCCCCCACGCTTTTGCCTTCTAGACCTGGCCCCGAAGCCTTCTCATTACAGGTTTGCCCCCCCAGCCTTTGCCTTCCAGGCCTGACTCTGAAGCTTTCGTGACCCAGGTTGGACCCCCTCAGCCATTGCCTTCCTGGCCTGGGACCGACCCCTTCTCATTCCAGGTTGGGCCCCCCAGCCTTCGCCTTGCAGGTTGGGCCACCTAGCCTTTACTTTCTAGGTTGGACTCCCCACCCTCCACGGCCTTCCAGGCCTAGCCCCAAAGCCTTCGTGTTCCAGGATTGGCTTCCCTGCCTTTGCCTTCTGGCCCTGGCCTTAAAGCCTTCTCATTCCAGATTTGCCCCCCCCCCCCCGCCTTTGCCTTCCAGGCCTGGCCCCGAACTCTTCTCATTCCAGGTTTGCGCCCCCTCCCCCGGCCCCCTGCCCAACACTTTTGCCTTCCCTGCTTGCCTGCCTGCCTTTGCCTTCCAGGCCTGGCCCTGAACCCTTCCCGTTCGAGGTTGGGCTTCCCCATCTTTGCCTTCCCGGCCTGGGCCCTAACCCTTCTAGTTCAGGTTTTGGCCCCCCCACCTTTGCCTTGCAGATTGGGCCATCCCGCCTTTGCTTTCCACGTTGGGCCCCCCACCCCCGAGTCTTGGCCTTCCAGGCCTGGTCCTGAACTCTTCTTATTCCAGGTTGGGCCCCTGGGCCTTTGAGTTCCCAGCCTGGCCCCAGACCTTTGCCTTCCAGGCCTGTCCCTGAAGACTTTTCATTCCAGGTTTGGCCCCAAACCCTTCTCATGCCAGATTTGACCCCCCTGCTTTTGCCATCCTGGCCTGCTCCCCCGCCTTCGCCTTATAGGCCAGACCCGAACCCTTCTCGTTCGAGGTTGGCTTTCCCCGCCTTTGCCTTCCTGACCTGGGCCCGAAGTCTTCTAGTTCAACGTTTGGCCCTCCCACCTTTGCCTTGCAGGTTGGGCCATCCCGCCTTTGCTTTCCACATTGGGCTCCCCCACCCTTGGCCTTCCAGGCCTGGCCCCGAACTCGTTTCATTCCTGATTGGGCCCCTGCGCCTATGAGTTCCAGGGCTTTGCCCCCAGGCCTTTGCCTTCCAGGCCTAGCCCCAAAGCTTTCTCGTTCCAGGTTTGGCCTTCCCGGCCTGGCCCCGAAGCCTTCTATTTTCAGGTTGGGTCCCCCGGCCTTTGCCTTCCCGATCTGGCCCGAACCCTTTTCGTTCCAGGTTGGTCCCACCCTCCTTTGCCTTCCAGGTTGGTCTCCCCCGTCATTTCCTTCCAGGCTTGGCCCCGAAGCCTTCTCGTGCCAGGTTGGGCCCCTGTACCTTTGCCCTCCATGTTTGGGTCCCCCCACCTTTGCCTTCCAGGCCTAGGCCCGAAGCTTTCTCATTCCAGGTTTGATCCCCCCACCTTTGCCATCCAGGACTGACCCCGAACCCTTCTCATGACATTTTGGGCCCCCCAGCCTTTGTCTTCCAGATTGCCCCTCCCGGCCTTTGCCTTGTAGGTTTGGCCCCAAACCCTTTTTGTTCCTGTTTGCCCACCCACAACCCCAGTCTTTGTTTTGGAGGTTTGGCCCCAAACCCTTTTCGTTCCGGTTTGGGTCCCCTAGCCTTACCTTGAAGGTATGGCCCGAACCCTTTTCATACCAGTTTGGGGTCCCCTGCTTTTGCCTTCCATGACTGGACTCAAACCCTTCTCGTTCCATTTTAGGACCCCAAACCTTCGTCTTCTTCCAGATTTTCCCCTGAGCCTTTGCCTTGCAGGCCTGGCTCTGAACAATTTTCATTCCACTTTCATTCCAAAGGCTCCTCCAGCCTTTGACTTGCAAGTTTGGCCCCGAACCATTTTGGCTCCATTTTGGGACCCCTAGCCTTTGCCTTGCAGGTTTGGCCCCGAACCGGTCTCGTTCCATTTTGGGTCCACTAGCCTTCTCCTTGCAGGCCGGTTCCCAAACACTTTTTGTTCCAGTTTGGGTCCCCCAGTTTTTGCCTTCCAATTTTGCCCCCGCAGCCTGTGTCTTGCAGGTTTGGCCTCCAACCCTTTTCGTTCAAGTTTTGCCCCCCAGCCTTTGCCTTGCAGGTTTGACCCCAAACCCTTTTCCTTCCAGTTTGGACCCTGCAATTTTTGCCTTGCAGCTTTGGCCCCGAATGCTTTTTGTTCCAGTTTGGGACCTGCAGCCTTTGCCTTGCAGGTTGCCCTCCCCACCCCCCAAGCCTTTGCCTTGCAAGTTTGACCCCGGACCCTTTTCATTATAGTTAGGACCCCACAGCTTTTCCCTTGCAGGTTTGGCCCCGAATACTTTCGTTCCAATTTTAGGCTCTGCAGCTTTTGCCTTGGAGGTTTGCCCCCCAACCTTTGTCTTGCAGGTTTGGTCCCAAAGCTTTTTCATTCCAGTTTCGGCCCTGCAGTGTGCCCTGCAGTGTTTGCCTTGCAGGTTTGACCCTGAACCATATTGGTTCCAGTTTGGGCCCCGCAACCTTTGCCTTACCGGTTTGGCCCTCAATCCTTAAAGTTCCAGTTTGGCCCCCTCAGAGTTTGCCTTGCAGGTTTGATCCCCCAGACTTTGCCTTGCAGATTTGTCCCGAACCCTTTTCGTTCAGGTTAGGGGCCCCGCAGCCTTTGCTTTGCAGGTTTGGCTCTCAACCCTTTTTGTTCTTGTTTGGTCCCCTCAGGGATTGCCTTGCAGGTTTCTCCATGAACCTTTTCCATTTACGTTTGGGTCCCTCAGCCTTTTCCCCATCCTAACCATTTCCCCTCCCCCAACATTCTCCCTTAGCCTAATATTTTCCCGTAACATAATGTTTCCCCTAGCCTAATCTTTCCCCTACCCTAACCTTTTCCCCTAGCCTGACCTTTTTCCCTCGCCAAACCTTTTTCCCTAGCCTAACCTTTCCCCTCGAATAACCTTTTCCCCTAGCTAAACTCTTCCCCTAGCCCAACCTTTTCCCTTGGCCTAACCTTTTCCCATAGAATAATCTGACCGCTAGCCTAACCTTTTCCCTTAGCCTAAACTTTTCCCTTGGCCTATCCTTTCCACTGACCTAACCTTTTCCACCGGCCTAACCTTCTCCCTGGCCTAACCTTGTCCCCTAGCCTAACGTTTTTCTTAGCCTATTCTTTCCCCTAACCTAATCTTTTCCCCTAGCCTTAGTTTTTCCTATGGCCTAATCATTACCCCTTGCCTAACCTTTTCCCCGGCCTAAATTTTCCCTTGCCTAATCATTCCCCCTAGCCTATCTTTTTGCCTGGCCTAACCTTTTCCACTAGTCTAACCTTTACCCAGCCTAACGTTTTGGCCTAGCCTAACCTATCCCTTGGATTAACCTTTACCCTTAGCCTAACCTTTCCCCTAGCCTAATGTTTTTGCCTATCCTAACATTTTCCCCTACTTAACCTTTTCCCCTGGCCTAAGCTTTTTCCCTAGACTAAACCTTTCCCCTAGCCCAACGTTTTCCCCTAGCCTAACCTTTCCCCCCTCCTAACCATTTCCCCTTCCCCAACTTTCTCCTTTAGCCTAATATTTTCCCCTAACCTATCGTCTCCCCTAACCTAATCATTCCCCTAGACTGAACTTTTTCCCTCGCCTAACATTTTCTCCTAGCCTAAACTTTTCCCCTTGCCTAACCTTTTCCCATAGAATAACCTGACCCCTAGTCTAACCTTTCTCCTAGGCTAGCCTTTTCCCTTGGCCTATCTTTTCCCCTGACCTAACCTTCTCGCTGGCTTAACGTTTTCCCCTCGCCTAAACTTTTCACCTAGGCTAACATTTTCCCCTAGCTTAACCTTTCCTCTAGCCTAACGTTTTCCACTACCCTAAACTTCACTCTGGCCTAAACCTTTCCCCTAGCCTTAACTTTTCCCCTGGCCTAAACATTTCCCCTGGTCTAACCTTTTACCCTGGTCTAACCTTTTCCCCTGGCCTAACCTTTTCCCTTGGCCTAACCTTTTCCCCTAGCCTACCCTTTTCCTCTGGCCTAACGTTTTTTCCTCGACTAATCTTTTCCCTTGGCCTATCCTTTTCCCTGAAATAACCTTTTCCCCAGGCATAAACATTTCCCCTGGTCTAACCTTTTCTCCTGACCTAAATTTTTCCCGGGCCTAACATTTTACCCTAGCCAAACCTTTTCCCCTACCCCAACATTCTCCCCATGCCTAATATTTTCCCCTAAACGAATGTTTCCCCTAGCCTAAACTTTCCCCTAGCCTAACCTTTTCTCCTAGCCTAATGGTTTTCCCTCGACTAAACTTTTCCTCTAGACTTAACTCTTTCTCTAACCTAAACTTTTCCCTTAGCCTAACGTTTCCCCTTTCCTTTTCCCCTAGCTTAACCTTTTCCCCAGCCTCCCCTTTTCCCTTGGCCTATCCATTTCCCTGTCCTAACCATTTCCCTTGGCCTAACCATTTCCCCTGGCCAAACCTTTTCCATTAGACTAACCTTTTCTTCTAGCCTAACATTTTCCACTGGCCGAACGTTTTCCCAAAGCCTGACCTGACACCTATCCTTTCCCCTAGCCTAATGATTAACTTTTTCTCCTGACCTGTTTCCCCTGGCCTATTTCACCTGGCCTGTTTCCCCTGGCCTAAGCTGTTTCCCCTGCCTAACCTTTTCCCCCGCCTTAACTTTTCCACTAACCTAACATTTTCCCCTAGCCTAAACTTTTCCCCTTGCCTAACCTTTTCCCATAGAATAACCTGACCCCTAGTCTAACCTTTCTCCTAGGCTAGCCTTTTCCCTTGGCCTATCCTTTCCCATGACCTAGCCTTCTCTCTGGCCTAATGTTTTCCCCTCGCCTAAACTTTTCACCTAGCCTAATGTTTTCCCCTAGCCTAACCTTTCTCCTAGCCTAACGTATTCCACTACCTTAAACCTCACTCTGGCCTAAACCTTTCCCCTAGCCTTAACTTTTCCCCTGGCCTAAACATTTCCCCTGGTCTAACCTTTTCCCCTGGCCTAACCTTTTCCCCTGGCCCAATCTATTCCCCTAGCCTAACCTATTCCCCTAGGCTAACCTCTTGCCCTGGCCTAACCTCTTCCCATGGCCTCACCTTTTCATATAGCCCAACCTGTCCCTAGCCTAACCTTTATTGTAGCCTAAACTTTTCCCCTAAACTAACCTTTTCCCTTGGCTTATCCTTTCCCCGACCTAACCTTTTATCCTGGCCTTCTCAATGGCCTAACCTTCTCCCTGGCCTTACCTTTTCCGCTGGTCTAAACTTTTCCCCTGGTCTAAACCTTTCCCTTGGTCCAACCTTTCCCCCTAGCCTAAACTTTTCCACTAGCCTAACCTTTCCCCTAGCCTATTTTTTCCCCTAGCCTAACCTTTTCCCCTAGGCTTACTTTTTCACTTTCCTAACATTTTCCCTTACCCTGACATTCTCCCCTAGCCAAAAATTTTCCCCTAACCTTATGTTTCCCCTACCTAATCTTTCCCCTAGCCTAACCTTTATCCCTCGCCTAACCTTTTTCCCTAGCTTATCAACTTCCCACAGTCTAACCTTTTCCCACAGTCTAACCTTTCCCCACAGTGTAACCTCTTTCCCTAGCCTAACTTTTCCCCTCACCTAACCATTCCACTCACCTAACCTTTTGTCTTAGCCTATTTTCCCTGATGTAATATTTTCCACTGCCCTAAGCTTTTCTGCTGGCCTAAGCTTTTCCCTGGTCTAAGCTTTTCCCTTAGCCGAAAGTTTTCCCCTAGCCTAACGTCTCCCTGGCCTATCCTTTTCACCTAGCCTAACCTTTTCCCCAGCATATCATTTTCCCCAGCCTAACCATTTACCATAGCCTAACCTTTTCCCCTAGCTTAAACATTTCCCCTAGACTAACCTTTCCCTTGCAAAATCTTTCACCTGACTTAATCTTTTCCCCTTGCTAATCCATTTCCCATAGTCTAACCTTTTCCCTGGCCTAACCTTTTCCCCTAGCCTAAACATTTCTCTGAAATTAACCTTTTCCCCTGGCCTACGTTTTTCCCTGGCCTAACCTTTTCCCCTAGTGTAACCTTTACCCCTAGCCTAAAATTTACCATAGCCAAACCTTTTCCTGACCTCCCCCTTTTCCCCAGACCAACAATTTTCCATAGCCTACCCTTTCCCTGGCCTAACCTTTTCCCCTAGCCTAACCTTTTCCCCTAGACTAAGGTTTTTCCCTGGCCTAACCTTTTCTCCTGGCCTAAGTTTTTCCCCTACCCTACCCTTTTCCCCTAGCCTAACCTTTTCCATGACCTAAATTTTCCCAGCCTAACCTTTTCTCTGGCCTACGTTTTTCCCCTAGCCTAACCTTTTCCATGATCTAAGCTTTTCCCTCCCTAACTGTTTCCCCTAGCCTAATCGTTTCCCCAAGTTTTTCCCCAACCCAACCTTTACATCTAGCCTAACCTGCTTTTCCCCTAACTTAAACTTTACACATAGCCTAACCTTTTCTCACTCCTGAACCAACCTTTCCCCCTGGCCTAACCTTTTCCCCTAGGATAACTTATTCCCCAACTTAAACTTTTCCCAAGGCCTAACCTTTCCCCCAGCCCATCGCTTTCCCTAGCTTAACATATCCCCTAACCTAAACTTTACATCTTGGCTAACCTATACCATCCTGGTCTGGCCCTGAGACCTTTGCGTTCCAGGTTGGGCCCACCCGCCTTTGCCTTGCAGGTTGGACCCCTCCCCGCCTTTGCCTTCCAGGCCTGGACCCAAAGCTTTCTTCTTCCAGGTTTGCTCCTTCCCCCTTTGCCTTCCAAGCCTGGTCCTGAACACTTCTCCTTCCAAGTTGGAACCCAGCACCTTTGCCTTCGAGGCCTGGCCCTGAAGTCTCCTTGTTTCAGGTTAGGTCCCCCTGCCTTTGCCTTCCAGGCCTGGCCCCGAACCCTTCTCGTTCCAGATTGGGCCCCCCCCGCCTTTGCCTTCGAGATTGGACACCCCTGCCATTTTCTTCCAGACCTGGCCCCGAACGCTTCTTATTCCAGGTTGGTTCCCCTCTGCCTTTGCCTTCCATGCCTGGCCATGAACGCTTCTCATTTCTGGTTTGGACCCCCCACCTTTGCCTTCCAGGCCTGACCCCGAAACCTTCTCATTCCAGGTTGGGCCTCTTGCCTTTGTCTTCCTTGTTTGCCCCCATCTGCCTTCGCCTTCCAGGTTTGGCTCCCCCACCTTTGCCTTCCATGCCTGGCCCCAAAGCCTTCTCGTTCCAGGTTGGGCCCCCCTGCCTCCCACCATTGCCTTCCATGCCTGGCCCCAAAACCTTCATGTTCCAGGTTTGGCTTCTCCGCCTTTGCTTTCCTGGACTGACCCCGAAGCCTTCTCATTCCAGGTTAGGTTACCCCGCCTTTGACTTCCTGGCTTGGCCCCGAAACCTTCTCCTTTCAAGTTTGGGCACCCCCAGCCTTTGCCTTCCAGACCTGGTTCCAAACACTTCTCGATCCAGGTTGGGTCCCCCCTTCTTTGCCTTCCAGGCCTGGCCACGAACCCTTCTTGATTCAGGTTTGGTCCCCTAATATTTTCTTTCTAGACTTGGCCCTGAATCCTTTTGTTCCACTTTGGGCCCCGCCCCCTTTGCCTTCCAGGATAGGCCACCTGGCCTTGGCTTTTCAGCTTTGTCCCCCTTGACTTCCAGGCCTGGCCTGAACCTTCTCGTTCCAGGTTGGACCCCCCTCGACTTTGCCTTCCAGGTTTGGCTGTGTACACTTCTTGTTCCAGGTTGGGCTCGCCCACCTTTGCTTTCCAGGTTGAACTCCCCCGCCCTTTCCTTCCAGGCCTGGTCCTTTAGCCTTCTCATTCCAAGTTGGTCCCCCCTTCCTTGTCTTTAATTCCAGGCCTGGCCCCAAACCCTTCTCGTTCTAGGTTGGGCTCCCTGCCTTTGCCTTCCCAGCCTGGTGTTGAACCATTCTCGTTCCATTTTGGGACCCTCAGCCTTTGCCTTCCATATTCCCCCCACCCCCACCCCCAGCCTTTGCCTTGCAGGTTGGGTCCAAACCCTTTTCCTTCCAGTTTGGGCCCCCCAGCCTTACTTTTCAGGTTTGACCCAAACCCTTTTCGTTCCAGTCTGGGCCCCCTGGCTTTTGTCTTGCAGCTGTGGCCCCGCACACTTTCAGTTGCAGTTTGGGCCCTGCAGCCTTTGCATGGCAGGTTTGGCCCCGAACCCTTATCATTTCAGTTTGGGCACCCTAGAATTTGATTTGCAGGTTTGGCCCCAAAGACCTTTGGTTCCAGTTTGGGCCCCACAGCCTTTGCCTTGCAGTTTGGCCCCAAACCCTTTTGGTTCTAGTTTGGGCCAGGCAACCTTTGCCTTGCATGGTTGGCCCCGAATACTCTTGGTTCCAGTTTGGGCCCTGCAACCTTTGCCTTCCAAGTGTGTCTCCCAGCCTATTGCCTTGCATGTTTGGCCCCAAACCCTTTTTGTTCAGGTTTGGGTGCTGCAGCTTTTGCCTTGCATGGTTGGCCCCGAACACTTTTTGTACCAGTTTGGCCCCCCAGAGTTTGCCTTGCAGCTTTGGCTCTGAACCCTTTTAGTTTCAGTTTGGGCCCCACAAACATTGCTTTGCCGGTTTACTACCCTCCCCCCCAACGCCAGCCTTGGCTTTGCAGGTTTGTCCCCGAACCCTTTGGTTCCAGTTTGGGCCGGGCAGCCTTTGCCTTGCGTGGTTGGCCCTGAACACCTTTGGCTCCAGTTTGGGCCCTGCAGACTTTGCCTTGCAAGTTTGTCCCTCCAGCCTTTTGCCTTGCAGGTTTGGCCCCAAAACCTGTTGTTTCCAGTTTGGACCCCCAGTCTTTGCCTTGCAGGTTTGACCCTGAACCTTTTTTTCAGGTTTGGGCCCCACAGCCTTTGCCTTGCAGGCTTAGCCCCCAACCCTTTTTGTTCCACTTTGCCCCCCCCCCCCGAAGTTTGCCTTGCAGGTTTGTCCCTGAAACCATTTTGTTCAGGTTTGGGCCCGCCTTTGCCTTGCAGCTTTGGCCCCAAACCCTTTTGGTTCCAGTTGAGGTCCAGCAACCTTTGCATTGCTGGTTTGGCCCTGCACCATTTTTGTACTTCTAGAGTTTGCCTTGCAGGTTTGGCACCGAATATTTTTGGTTCCAGTTTGGACCCTGCAACCTTTCCCTTCCAAGTTTGTCTCCCAGCCTATTGCCTTGCATGTTTGGCCCCGAACCCTTGCGGGTTTGCCTCCCATAGCCTTTTCTTTGCTGATTTGACCCCGCACACTTTTGGTTCCAGTTTGGCCCCCCAGAGTTTGCCTTGCAAATTTGTCCCTGAACCCTTTTCGTTCAGGTTTGGGCTTGCAGCCTTTTCATTGCAGGTTAGCCCGGAACCCTTTTAGTACATATTTGGCCCCCACAGCCTTTGCCTTGCAGGTTTGGCCCCGAACACTTTTGGTTTCAGTTTGGGCCCCGCGGCCTTTGCCTTGCAGGTTTGCCCCCCCCAATCTTTGCCTTGCATGTTTGGCCCCAAACCTTTTTCATTCCACTTTGGGTCCCCCAGACCTTTCTTGCTGACTGGGAACCAAACACTTCTTGTTCCAGTTTTGGCCCCCTAGAGACTGCCTTGCAGGTTTGGCCCTTAACCCTTTTGGTTCTAGTTTGGGCTACACAGCCTTTGCCTTGCAGGTATGGCCCCCAACTGTTTTCTTTCCAGTTTGAGACCCACAGCCTCTGCCTTGCAGGTTGGGCCCCAAACCCTACTCATTCCATTTTGGGCCAGGCAGCCTGGCACCAAATGCTTTTGGTTCCAGTTTGGACCCCACAGCCTTTGCCTTACCGGTTTGCCCCCCGAGCCTTTGCTTTGCAGGTTTGGCCCCGAATCCTTTTGGTTCCAGTTTGGGACCCACAGCATTTGTCTTGCAGGTTTGGACCCGAACCTTTTTGCTTCCAGTTTGGGCCCCCTAGAGTTTGCCTTGCAGGTTTGGCCCTGAAACTCTTTGGTTCAGGTTTGGGCCCCCAGCCTTTGCCTTGTTGGTTGGGCTCCGAACACTTTTGGTTCCAGTTTTGGCCATGCAGCCTTTGACTTGCAGGTTATGCCCCGAACCTTTTTCATTCCTGTTTGGGTCCCACAGCATTTGCCTTGCAGGTTTGGCCCCAACACTTTTGGTTACAGTTTGGGCCCCTTAGAGTTTGCCTTGCAGGTTTGGCCCCAAAACCTTTTCATTCAGGTTTGGGCCCTGCAGCCATTGTCTTACAGGTATGGCCCCCAACCCTTTTTGTTCCAGTTTGGCCCCCCCAGAGTTTGCCTTCCAGGATTGTCCCCAAATCAGTTTCATTTCAGTTTTGGCCCCAAACACTTCTCGTTCCAGTTAGGGCCCCCAAGAGTTTGTCTTGGATCTTTGGCATCAAATCCTTTTGGTTCCAGTTTGGCCACATCAGAGTTTGCCTTGCAGGTTTGGCCCCGAACCCTATTGGTTTCAATTTGAGTCCTGCAACTTTTGCCTAGCAGGTTTAGCCCTGAACACCTTTGGTACCAGTTTGACCGCCCCAGAGTTTGCCCGAACACATCTGTTTCCAGTTTGGGTCCCCTAGAGTTTGCCTTGCAGGTTTGGCCCCAAATCTTTTTTATTCAGGTTTTGGCCCTGCAGCCTTTGCCCTGCATGTTTGGCCTTGAACCCTTTTCATTCAGGTTTGGCCCTGACCGCTTTTGGTTCCAGTTTAGGCCCCACAGCCTTCCTCTTGCAGATTTAGCCTGAGCCATTTAATTTCCAGTTTGGGATCCCTAGAGTTTGCCTAGCATGTTTGTCCTCGAACGCTTTTCATTCTGGTTTGGGCCCTGCAGCCTTTGCCTTGCAGGTTTGGTTCCCAACCATTTTTTGTTCCAGTTAGTCCCCCATGAGAGTTTGCTTTTCAGGATTGTCCCTGAACACTTTTCGTTCCAATTTGGGTCCTACAGCCTTTGCCTTGCAGGTTTGGCCCCAAACCTTTTTAGTACCAGTTTGGCCACCCTAGAGTTTGCCTTGCAGGTTTGGCCCCAAACACTTTTGGTTGCAGTTTGGGTCCCCTCGCATTTGCCTTGCAAGTTTGGCCCCGAATCTTTTTCGGTCAGTTTTGAGCCTCACGGCCTTTGCCTTGCAGCTTTGGCCCCGAACGCTTTTGGTTCCAATTTGGGCCCCGTAGCCTTTGCCTTGTGGGTTTGGCCCCGAATCCTTTTGTTTCCAGTTTGGGACCCCTGGAGTTTGCCTTGCAGGTTTGGCCCTGAACCCTTTTCCTTCAGGTTTGGGCCCCACAGCCTGTGCCTCACTGGTTTGACTCCCAATGCTTTTTGTTCCAGTTTAGCCCCCATAGAGTTTGCCTTGCAGGTTTGTCACCGAACACTTTTTGTTTTAGTATGGGTCCTTCAGCCTTTGAATGGCAGGTTTAGCCCCAAACACTTTTGGTACCAGTTTGGCCACCCAAAAGTTTGCCTTGCAGACTTGGCCCTGAATATTTTTCATTCAGGCTTGGACCCCACAGCCTTTGCCTTGCAGGTTTGGCCCCGAACCCCTTTCATTCCCGTTTGGGCCAGGCAGCCTTTGAGTTGAACACTGGGCCCTGAACCCTTTTGGTTCCAGTTTAGGCCCCACAGCCTTTGCCTTGCAGGTTTGGTCCCCCAACCCTTTTCAAGTGGAGAGTGATGTTTTTTTCTACTTTACAGGGCCAGACTGCTCTGACTACTCCTGGGGTCCAGTGTCAGCAGGTCGGATGTGGGGTCTGTGAGGAGCAAACTCACAGGAAAGAAAGGTGAGGTGGGGGTAAGGCCAGAGATGAGACCCCCTGGAGAGCTGAATTTGTGCTTTCCTGGACAAATCCTTTCATGATAGAGATTCATTCCAATCCAATCCTATCCCTTATCCTCTATCCCATCCTATCCTATCTTTCCCAAATCCATCCCCTCTTCCAATGAAGCTGCTAGGGCTTCCTCCCAGTTTACCTGATCTCTAACCCAGCTGCTACTAACCAAGTAGATTACTGATGTCAGGCCGCGCCCCGCCCCTACCCTCCTCTCCCTGCCCTATATCAGCCTCCAGAGCCTAAGGCTATTTGGAGTTGAGTGTACTGGCTTTAATATGAGGGGTTGTGGAGTTTAGGAGGATAAGAGGAAAGTTTTGGGGATGAAGGAGGTGAGGAGTTTGGGTTTGCTTTCTGGCTTGCTTACTAGGGGCTCTTCTGGGCCAGGTAATTTCAAGGTGTCATTGGCAGGCTATGTGGAGGTATAATCTTTCCCCTTTCCCGACCTTATTCGTGCCTGTGAGGGAAGTGGGTAGGGGGGTGAAGGGCCTAACAACTCCATTTCTGAAGGCTTCTTGGGCACTCAAACTGCCTCTTTGTTCTCCAGCCTTTCTCTGTGGCTGTGGAAATTCCAAGAGACATTTCCTTCCTGCAATTAATCAGTGGTGTTTACTGAGTGCTTACTATGTGTAGAGCACTGTACTACATGGTTAGGAAGGGTGCAGTACAATAGAACTAACAGACATGTTCACTGCAGCCCTGACTCACCACCTTAACAGACCTGTCCTCACTTTTCTGCTTTCCTTCTTTTGCATCTTCACGATATGCTTGTCTCCTCCATACTACCAAGGTTCCCTTACAATCTTATAAATCCAGCATCAGTTGAATGGGGAAGACCCAATTAATACAATACAGGTAAGGTAAGGATCTAAGTGGAAGGATATTCACCTAATTGTTGTGGGGTGTATAGTTCAGTGCTTGGTGAGTGTGCCTAAGTGCATGGGTGAGTTGAAAGGGTAAATAAAGTGTGAGTGTGTGTGTATGTGGTGGGGCTGGTCGTGGGGAGGATTTGAGTTTTAGTCAGTGAAGGCTTACTGAAGAAAAAAAAATTCAGTAGGGCTATTAAAGTTCTGGGAGACCACTGGTAAGACTATGTAGGTGGGAGGCTGTTTGGAGATGAGTTGGGATGGATGTGGTCCACATGAGACACGATGAGCAGGCTGGATCTTGCAGGAGCTTCCTAAACTCAACTCAGAGCAATCTGGAGGTGGATGTCTAAGGGGTCCTGGTGATGAGAAGAGAGGGACCAGCCCACTTTGCCTACCAGAATCTTCTTATAATACCTGGCTGTGAAGACTGTTCTTCTTTTAGGACGAGGAAAGTGTAAAGGAGATGAGTTTCCATCTCCCAAAGGAAAGTGATGGGAGCATGTGTGGATAATTAAAGATTATGGCAGGAGAGGAAGGAGGTGGTGAGCAGAGGGGCCTATCACTATCAGCACTGAAGCTGGTTCTACAATCTGGGGCTAAGGCTCTGTGGAGGGAACTGATTCTGTCAGGCTTGACTGTGGGGCTGAGAAGATCCTCCTGGATCCCCTTAATTCTATCTATGGGTTAATCCTCCCTGAACCCACAGTCCTGTCCACAGGGTCATCATGCACATCCTTAGTCCCTCCAGAGCTGGAACTCCTCAGTGGCTGTCTCAGGGAGTTAGGTGGGTGCAGGGGAGTGGAGGGCAGTCTAGGGTAAGAGTGAATCTGGCTAGGTGCCCTCTGGCTTGCTAGCTGGGAGAGAGTTTAGGTCAGGTAATTTCCCTAATGACATTGCTGCAGGACTGTTCTGTTTCGGGGTAGGGGGTATCATCCCTCACCTATCCTGACCTCATGCCCTTATTGCGGCTGGGAAGATGCGTAGGTCACTAAATAGAAAGCACACGGGCTTGGACAGAGGACATGGGTTCTAATCTCGGCCCCACCACTCGTCTGCTGTGTGACCTTGGGCAGGTCATGTAACGTCCCTGGGCCTCAGTTACCTCATCTGTAAAATGGGGATTATGACTATGAGCCTTACATTGGACAACCTGAGTACATTGTGTCTATCCCAGTGCCTAGAACAGTGTTTGACACGTAGAAAGTGCTTAAAAAATAACATCATTATCATTATTATTATCATTACTGGGGTGAAGAGTCTATCTCTGTTGGCTCCCTGCCACCCAAGCTGCCTCCTTCTGTAGCTGTGGAAGTTCTCAGAGACACTCTGCTCTTCCAATCAATCAATGGTATTTATTGAGTGCTTAGTATGTGCAGAGTACTGTACTAAGTGCTTGGGAGAGTACAATGCAAGAGAATTAGCAGACACATTCCCTGCAGCTCTGACTCACCACCTCAGTATACCTGTCCCCACTTTTCTGCTCTCCCTTCCTAATACCTTCAGATGCGCTTGTCTTCTCCAAGCTCCTAGAATCCCCTTTCAATCTTAGAAGTCCACTATCAGTTTTATGGGGTGGACCTAGGTGATAAAAAAACAGGTAAGGGAAGGATCTGAGTATAAGGGTATGTCCCTAATTGCTGTGATGGGAAAATTTCAGTGCTTAGTGGGTTGGACAATGTGCATGGGTGAGCTGGAAGGGGAAATAAAATGAGTGTGTATGTGTAGGTCACTCTTTCCCTTCTCTCTTCCCAGGGAAGAAACCCTGTTGTGAGTGCTGGTGGCTTCTGGCTATAGAGTGCTAGGCGGAGAATACTGCCCATCAGTGTGTCCACCCCATTCTTCTCTGAGAAAAGTTGAGTGGGCTCCACATGAGTCATGAGGGGTGAGGGTGGGGAGGACAAAGTAGCCATTGTATTAAAAAATGAATTATCCCTTACATATCTGCTGGACATCCAGTCCCTTGAGGAAAAGCCATCATTCTCACTTAACAAATGCCATTATTATTATTATTATTATTATTATCATTAAATAAAGGAAATAGGGGTCTTAGCTGAGGAAGATCTCTTGGACAAGATGTGATTTTAGGAGGTCTCTGAAGGTGGGGAGAGTTGGGATCTGTCTGCTTTGAAGGGCCAGGTTGCCCTGACTGTTCCTTGGGTCCAGTGTCAGCATGCTGGCAGTAGGGGCTGGGAGAAGGGAACTGAGACAAGATGGGCAGGTAGGGTGGGGTTCAAGACAGAGATGAGACCTACTGGAAAGCTGTTTGGAATTTGTGTTTCTATGGACAAACGCTTTCATAATAATAATGATGGTGGTGCTAATATTAAGCAGTTGGGTTGGACACAGTCCTGATCGAACTGGGCTCACAGTCTCAATCCCCATTTTAAAGATGAGGTAACTGAGTCACAGAGAAGTGAAGTGCCCCAGGATTAACATAGCAGATAAAAGGGCAAAGCTGGCCCACAACAGACCTTCGTTGTTAGAGATGCTTTCCCCCTAACCTAACCTTTGCTGATCTCCTAATCTTTTCCCCTCACCTAGCCTTTTCACATAGTGTATCCTTTTCCCCTGGCTTAACCTTCTCCCTTGGCCTAACTTTTTCCTTAGCTTACAGTTTCCCCCTAGTCAAAACCATTTCCCATAGCCTAACGTTTTCCCTAGTCTATCCTTTTTCACTACCCTAAACTTCTCCCTGGCATAACCTTCTCCCTAGCCTATCCTTCCCCTGCCCTAACCTTTTCCTAGGCCTAACCGTTTCCCTTAGCCTAACCTTTTCCTTAGCCTAACCTTTTCCCCTAGCCTAACCTTTTCCTTAGCCTAATCTTTTCCCCTAGCCTAACCTTTTCCCTGGTCTTAACCTTTCCCCTTAACCTAACCATTTCCCCTAGCCTAACCTCTTCACCTAGCCTAACCTTCTCAGCTAGCCTAACCTTCTCCCTGACCTAACCTTTTCCTCTAGCATTAACTTTCCTCCCCTACCTACCCTTTTCTTCTGCCCAACCTTTTCCTCTGGCCTAACTTTTTCCCCTGGACTAACCTTTTCCCTGGGCCTAACCTTCTCCTTGGCCTAACCTTTTCCCCTAAGATTAACTTTTCCCCTCACCTACCCTTTTTGCCTGGCCTTTTTCCCCTGGCCAAACTTTTCCCCTGGACTAACCTTTTCCCTGGACTAACCTTTTCCCGGGCCCTAACCTTCTCCCTGGCATAACCTTTTCCCCTAGCATTAACTTTCCCCTCACCTACCCTTTAATGCCTGGTCTAACCTTTTCCCTGGCCTTTTTCCCTGGACTAATCTTTTCCCCTGGCCTAACCTTTTCCCCTGGCCCAACCTTTTCCCTTAGCCTAACGTTTTCCCATAGCCTAACCTCTTCTCCTGGCCTAACCTTTTCCATAGCCTAACCTGACCCCTAGCCTAACCTTTTCCCCTAGCCTAACCTTTTCCCTGACCTAACTTTTTCTCCCAGACTTACCTCATTCCCCCTATCCTAACTAATCCCCTGGCCTAACCAGACCCCCTAACCTAACCTTTTATCCTAGCTAAACCTTTTCCCTTAGCCTAACCTTTTCCCATGGCCTAACCTTTCCCCCAACCTTACCTTTGCCCTACCCTAACGTTTTTCCCTAGCCTATCCTTTTCCCTAACCTAACCTTTTACCCTGGCCTAACATTTTTCCCTCTCCTAACCTTTTCCCTTAGCCCAAACCTTTCTCCTAGCCTACTTTTTTCCCCTAGCCTAACCTCTTCCCCTGGCCTAATCTTTTCCAATGGCCCTAGACCCTGACCCCCTAGCCTAACCTTTCCCAGATTCTAACGTTTTTTCCTAGATTAACCTTTTCCCTTTGCCCATCCTTTTCCCTGGCCTAACCTTTTCCCCTGGCCTAACCTTTTCCCCAGCCCTAACCTTTTCCCCCCAGCCTAACTTTCCCCCAGCCTTACTTTTCCCCTCACCCTAATCTTTTCCCCTCACCTAAACATTTTCCCCGGCCTAACTTGTCCCCTAGCCTAACCTTTAATCCTGGCCTAACCTTTCACCTAACCTAACCTTTTCCCTTGGCCTATCATTCCCCCTGGCCTAAATTTTCCCCCTGTCCTAACCTTATCCCTAGCCTAACCTTTTTCCCCTACCTAACGTTTTCCCCTAGCAAAACCTTTCACCTAGCCCAACATTATCCCTAGCATAACCTTTTCCCCTCTCCTGACCTTTTCCTCCAGCCTAAAATTTTCCACTTGCATAGAGCCTCTTCCCATAGAATAACCTGACCCCTACCCTAACCTTTACCTTAGCCTAACCTCTTCCCCTAGCCTAACCTTTTCCCTTGGCCTATCCTTTCCACTGACCGAAACTTTTCCGCTGGCCTTCTCCCTGGCCTAACGTTTTCCCCTAGACTAAACCTTTCCCCTACCCTAACCTTCCCCCTATCCTTACCTATTCCCCTGCCACCCCGCCTTTGCTGTCAGGCCTGACCCCGAACCTTTCTCCTTCCAGGTTTGGCACCCTGCCTTTGCCTTTCCAGCCTGGCCCCGAAACCTTCTTGTTCCAGGTTTGGCACCCCAGCCTTCACCTTTGAGGCCTGTCCCCGAACACTTCTAGTTTCAGATTGGGCCCCCCACCTTTGCCTTCAAGACCTGGCCCTGAACCCTTCTTATTCAAGGTTGGGTTGCCCTGCTTGCCTTCAAGGCCTGGCCCTGAACCCTTCTTATTCAAGGTTGGGTTGCCCTGCCTTTGCCTTCAAGGCTTGTCCCCAAAGCCTTCTCGTTCCAAGTTGGGCCCCCCCCACCTTTGTCTTCCCGGGCTATCCCAAACCCTTCATGGTCGGGGCTTGGGCTCCCTCACCTTTGCCTTCCTGGGCCTGGCCCCTGAACCCTTCTGGATCCAGGTTGGGCCACCTGCCTTTTGCCTTTCAGGGCTGGCAACCGGAGACTACTCGTTCCATTTGCCCCCACCCCACCCCAGCCTTTGCTTCCAGGTTGCCCCCCCCTTGCCATCTAGGCCCTGCCCCGAACCCATCTCGTTCCAAGTTGGGGCCCCCCAGACTTTGCCTTCCAGGCCTGGCCACAAAACCTTCTCATTCCAGGTTTGGTCCCCATGCATTTTCTTCCAAGCCCTAGCCCCAAACCCTTCTCTTTCCTGGTTGGGTGCCCCACCTTTGCCTTCCAGGTCTGACCCCGAACCCTTCTCGTTACTGGTTTGGCCCCCACACCTTGCCTTCCCCAGACTGACCGTGAAACCTTCTTGTTCCATGCTTTCATGCTGGCTGGGCCCCAGCCTTTGCTTTCCCGCCTGGCCCCAAAGGCTTTGCATTCCGCCCTTCCCAGCCTTTGCCTTCTGGTATGGCCCGAATCATTCCTGTTCCAGGTTTGCCGCCCCCCCCCCCGCCTTTGCTTCCCAGGCCTGGCACCGAGCCCTTCTCTTTCCCGGTTTACTCCTCCTGCCTTTGCTATCCTGGCCTTGCCCGAACGCGTCTTGTTCTATATTTGGGCCCCCCGTCTTTGCCTTACAGGTTGGAACCCCCACCTTTGCCTTTCAGGCCTTGCCTCGAACCCTTCTCATTCCAGCTTTGGCCCCAGCTCCTTTCCTTCCAGGCCTGGCCCCGAAACCTTCTTGTTCCAGGTTTGCCCCCCCCCCGCCTTTACTTATCCCTTCCCCCCACACCCGCCTTTTCCTTCCAGGCCTGGCCCCGAACCCTTCTCATTCGAGGTTGCCCCCCCCCGCCTTTGCCTTCTAGATTTGAACCCCCTGCCTTTGCTTTCCAGGTTGCCCCCCACACACCTTTGCCTTACAGGCCTGGCCCCGAACCATTCTTGTTCTAGTTTTCCTCCCCCCGCCTTTGCCTCCCAGGCCTGGTACCGAACCTATCTCGTTCCAGGTCGGGCCCCTTGCCTTTGCCTTCTAGGCCTGGCCACAAACACTTCTCGTTCCAGGTTTGGTGCCCCTGCATTTTCCTTCCAGGCCTGGCCTCAAACCCCTCTCTATCTTGGTTGGATCCCCCCCCGCCTTTGCCTTCCAGGCATGGTCCTGAACCCATCTCGTCCAGGTAGGGCCCCCACGCCCTTGCCTTCCAGGCCTGTCCCCGAATCCTTCTTATTCCAGGTTTCCCCTGCCTAACCTTACCCCTAACCCTATCATTTTTGCCAGGCCTAACCTTTCCCCGGCCTAACATTTTAGCTTAGCCTAACCTTTTCCCGTAGCCTAACCTTTTCCCTTAGCCTAAATTTTTTCTCCAGCATAACCTTTTGCTGTAGTCTATCCTCTTCCCCTGGCCTAAGTTTTTTCCCATAGCCTAACCTGACTCCTAGTCTAACCTTTTCCCTAGCCTAACGTTTTTGCATAGACTAAACTATTCCTTGGCCTATCCTTTTCCCTAACCTAAGCTTTTCCCATTGCCTAACCTTTTCCCCTGGCCTAACCTTTTCCCCCAGCCTAACCTTTTCCCCTAGCCTTAGGTTTTCCAGTAGCCTAACCTTTTCTCCTTGCCTTAACTTTTCCCCTGGCCCAACCATTTACCCTAGTCTAACCTTTTCCCTTAGCCTAACCTTTCCCCCAGCCTTAACTTTTCCCCTAGCCTAACCTCTTCCCCTGGCCTTACCTTTTCCCATAGCCTAACCTGACCCGTAGTCTAATATTTATCCTAGCTTAAACTTTTCCCCTAGCCTAACCTTATCCCCTGACCTAACCTTTTCCTGCTGACCTAAACT
Source organism: Ornithorhynchus anatinus (assembly GCF_004115215.2). Lineage (NCBI taxonomy): Eukaryota > Metazoa > Chordata > Mammalia > Monotremata > Ornithorhynchidae > Ornithorhynchus > Ornithorhynchus anatinus. The sequence continues at coordinate 323,517 of NW_024396934.1, forward strand.
TCTCTCTGTCATAACCTTTTCCTCTAGCCTAAGGTTTTCCCCTCGCCTAAACTTTTCAGCTAGCCTAATGTTATCCCCTAGCCTAACCTTTCCCCTAGTCTACTCTTGCCCCTAGTCTACTCTTTCACCTAGCCTAACCTCTTCAACTAGCCTAAGTTTTTCTGCTAGCCTACACTTCACCATGGCCTAAACTGTTCTGCTAGCCTTTTCCCTTGGCCTATCCTTTTCCCTGAAATAACCTTTCCCCCAGCCTAACCTTTTCCCCGGGCATAAAAATTTCCCCTGGCCTAACCTTTTCTCCTGGCCTAAGCTTTTTCCTGGCCTAATCTTTCTCCTGGCCTAACCTTTCCCCCGGCCTAAATTTTTCCCCTAGCCTAACCTTTCCCCTAGCCTCACCTTTTTCCCTCACCAAACCTTTTCCCCTAGCCTTAACTTTTCCCCTAGCCTAACATTTTCCCCTGGCCCAATCTTTTCCCTAGCTTAACCTTTTCACCTGGCTAACCTTTTCTCCTAGTCTAATCTTTTACTGTAGCCTAACTTTTCCCTTGCCTAATCTTTCCCCTGGCCTAACCTTTTCCCCTAGTTTATCCATTTACCATAGTCTAACCTTTTCCCTGGCCTAACCTTTTCCCCAGCCTAAACATTTCTCCTAGCCTAACCTTTTCCCAAGGCCTAAGCTTTTCCCCTGGCCTAAACTTTTCCCTGAGCCTAAACTTTTCCCTTGGCCTATCCTTTTCCCTGGCTTAGCTTTCCCAAAGCCTAACCTTTCTCTGAGCCTAACCTTTCTCAGGGCCTAACCTTTTACCTAGGCTAATCTATACTTCTAGCCTGTTTTCCCCCATTCTAAACCTTTCACCTAGCCTATGCCTTTCCCTTTGCCTAACCTTTTCCCCTGGCCTAACCTTTTCCCCTGGCTTAACCTTTTTCCCTAGCCTAACATTTTCCCCTAGCATAACATTTTACCTGGCTTAAACTTTTCCCTGGCCTATCCTTTCCCCATCCTAAACTTTTCCCCTATTCTAACCTTTTCCCCCAACCCGAGCCTAAGCTTTCTCCTAACATAACCATTTCCCATAGCCTAATCTTTTACCGTAGCCTAACCGTTTACCCTAGCCAAACCATTTCCCCTAAACTAAACTTTAGACCTTGCCTAAACTTTTCCTGTAGTTTAACTTTTCCCCCCGACTTACCTTTTCCCCTTGCCTAACTTTTTCCCCTAGCGTAAACTTTTCACCTGGCCTCATCTTTTCCCCAGCTAAGCTTTGCCCCGGCCTAACCTTTTTCCGTATCTTAACCTCTTCTCCTAGCCTAACATTTTCCCTAGCCTAACCATTTCCCCAGCCTAACCTCGTCCCATTGCCTAACCATTTCCCCTTGCCTAACCTTTTTCCTTGTCTATCCTTTCCTCTGGACTAATCTTTGCCTGTGGCCTACCCTTTTCCCCTGACCTAACCTTTTCCCTTAGCTTAAACATTTCCCATAGGCTAACATCCTCACCTAGCCTAACGTTTTCCCCCAGCCTAGCCTTTTCCCCTAGCCTAAACTTTTCCCCTGGTCGAACGTTTTCCCTGACCTATTTCCCCTGGAATAGCCTTTTCCCCTAGCCTAGCCTTATCCCCAGCCTAACATTTACCGCTAACCTAAACTTTTCACCTAGCCTAACCCTTTCCCCTAGCTTATCCATTTTCCATAGCCTAACCTCTTCCCTGGCCTAACCTTTTCTCCTAACCTAAACATTTCGCCGAGACTAACCTTTTTCCATAGCCCAACCTTTTCCCCAAACCTAAAATTGTCACCTTGCATAACCCTTTCCCCTAGCCTAACCTTTTCCCTTAGCCTAAACTTTTCCCCTAGCCTAACCTTTCCCTAGCCAAATCTTTCCCCTTGCCTAACCTTTTCCCCTAGTCTAACCTTTTCTAATGGCCTATCCTTTTCCCCTGTTCTAACATTTTCCCTTAGCCTAATCTTTTCCCCTAACTTATACTTTACACCTTGCCGAAACTACAGGATAAGTTTCCCCTTTCCCCTTTCTCCCCTCCTAACCTTTTCCCCTAGGCTGTCCTTATCCCGTACCATAACCTTTCCCATGACCTAAGCTTTTCCCCTGCCTAACCTTTTCCCCGTGCCTAATCTTTTCCCCTAGCCTATCCTTTTCCCCTAAGCTACTCTTTTCCCTTAAGCCTAAACTCTTCCCCTGGACTAACCTTTTCCCATAGCTTAACCTGACCCCTAGCTTAACCTTTTCCCTTGCCTAATCTTTTCCAGTAGCCTAACCTTTACCCTAGCCTAACATTTTCCCAAAGGCTTACTTTTCCCCTGGCCTAACCTTTCCCCCGGTCTAACTTTTCCCCTAGCATAACCTATTCCCTGACTTAAACTTTTCTCATGGCCTAAACCTTTCCCCTGGCCTATCCCTTTCCCTAACCTAACATATCCCTTAACCTAAACTTTACATCTTGCCTAACCTATGTCTTCCTGGCCTGGCCCTGAGACCTTTGCTTTCCAGGTTTGGCCCACTCGCCTTTGCCTTGCAGGTTGGACCCCTCCCCGCCTTTGTCTTCCTTGCCCAGGCCCCGAGCCCTTCTCATATTAGGTTTGGCCCGCCCCGCATTTGACTTCTCGGCCTGACCCCGAAGCCTTCGCGTTCCAGGTTTGCCCCCCTCCCAGCCTTTGCCTTCCCAGCCTGGCCCCGAAGCCTTTGCGTTCCTGGTTTGGCCCCCTAGCCTTTGCCTTCCAGGTTGGACGCCCCACTCCTTTTCCTTCCAGGCCAGGCCCCGAACCCTTTTCATTCCAAGTTGGGCCCCCCAGACTTTGCCTTCCTGGCCTGGCCCAGAACCCTTCTCGTTCCAGTTTTGGTCCTCCCGCCTATGCCTTCCAGGCCTGGTCCCGAACCCTTCTCTTACCAGGTTGGGCCCCATTACCTTTGCCTTCCAGGTTTGGCCCCCCCACCTTTGCCTTCCAGTTTGGAGACCTCCACCTTTGCCTTCCAGGCTTAGCGTCGAACCCTTCTCATTCCAGGTTTGGCCCCCCTGCTTTTACCTTCCTGGCCTGGCCCCCCGCCTTTGCCTTCCAGGCTGGCCCCAAACCCTTCTCATTCAAGGTTGGCCTCACCTCCTTTTCCTTGCAGGTTGGGCAACCCTGCCTTTGCTTTCCAGGTTGGGCCCCCGTGCCTTGGCCTGGCCCCGAAGCTTCTCGTTCCAGGTTTGGCCCTCTGCCTTTTGTCTTCCCAGCCTGGCTCTGAAGCATTCACATTCCAGGTTTGCCCCCCCCCCCCAAGGATTTGCCTTCACAGCCTGGTCCTGAAGCCTTTGCGTTCCAGCTTTGGCCCCCCAGCCTTTGCCTTTCAGGTTGGACGCCCTGCTCCTTTTCCTCCCAGGCCTGGCCCCGAACACTTCTCATTCCAGGTTTGGCTCCCCAGCCATTGCCTTTCCAGCCTGGCTCCAATCCCTTCTTGATACAGGTTTGGTCCCCCTGTCTATTCCTTTCAGGCCTGGCTCCGAACCCTTCTCGTTCCAGGTTGGACCTCCCAGTCTTTGCCTTCCCGGCCTGGCCCCAAACCCTAATCATTCCAGGTTGGGTCCCTGAACCTTTGCCTTCGAGGCCTGTCCCCAAAGCCTTCTCATTCCAGGTTGGACTCCCCCTTCTTTGCCTTCCAGACCTGGTCCCATCTCCTTCTAGTTTAAGATTTGCCCACGCCCCCCCCCCCCCCCCCCCCCCCTCCCCCCCGCCCCCCGTCTTTGCCTTTGAGGTTGGACACTACACCGTTTCACGTTCCAGATTTGCCCCCCTCAAGCATTTGTTTTCCCAGTCTGGCCCCCGAAGCCTTCACGTTACAGCTTTGCCCCCCCCAGTCTTTGCCTTCCAGGTTGGACGCCCCCCTCCTTTTCCTTACAGGACTGGCCCCCGAACCCTTCTCATTCCAAGTTGGGCTCCCCAGCCTTTGCCTTCCCGACCTGGTCCTGAACACTTCTCGTTTCAGGTTGGGCCCCCCGCCTTTTGATTTCCAGGCCTGGCCCCGAACCCTTCTCATTCCAGGTTAGGCCCCCGCCTTTGCCTTCCCGGCCTGGTCCCGAACCCTTCTCTTACCAGGTTGGACACCGCTGCCTTTGCCTTCCAGGATGGGCTCCCCTGCCTTGGCCTACCAGGGCTGTGCCAAAACCCTTCTCGTTCCAGATTGGGCCCCTGCACCTTTGCCTTCCAGGCCTGGCCCCGAACACTTCTCTTTCCAGGTTTGGCCCCCAGGCCTTTGCTTTCCAGGTTTGGCACTAAACCCTTCTTGTTCCAGGTTGGACCCCCACCCCCCCAGCCACCACCACTGCCTCGTGGTTCAGTGGAAAGAGCCTGGGCTTGGGAGTCAGAGGTCATGGGTTTCAAACCCGGCTCTGCCACTTGTCAGCTGTGTGACTGTGGACAAGTCACTTAACTTCTCTGTGCCTCAGTTACCTCATCTGTAAAATGGGGATTAAGACTGTGAACCTCGCATGGGACAACCTGATTACTCTGTGTCTACCCCAGCGCTTAGAACAGTGCTCTGCACATAGTAAGTGCTTAACAAATACCAACATTATTATTCCAGGCCTGGCCCCCAAGCCTTTGTGTTCCAGGTTTGGCTCCCCCGCTTTGCCTTCCCTGCCTGGCCCTGAACCCTGAAGCCTTCTCGTTCCAGGTTGGACACCCCCGCTTTTGCCTTGCAGGGTTGTGCCACCCCGCCTTTGCTTTCCTGGTGGGCCTCCCCGACTTGGCCTTCCAGGCCAGGCCCGAAGGCTTCTCGTTCCAGGTGGCTCCCCCACCCCTTTAATTCCTGGCCTGGCCCTGAACCTTTCTAGTTCCAGGTGTCCCTCCCCACCCCCGTGCCTTTGCCTTCCATGCCTGGCCCTGAACCCTTCTTGTTCCAGGTTTGGCCCCCCGCCTTTGCATTCCAGGCCTGGCACCAGAGCCTTCTCGTTCCAGGTTGGGCCCCCTCACCTTTGTCTTCCAGACCTGGCCCAAAACACTTCCCTTTCCAGGTTTGCCCCGCCCCCCTTTGCCTTCCAGGTTTACCCCCAGCGGCTTTTGCCTTCCCAGGCCTTTGCTCCGAACCCTTCTCGTTTGAGGTTGGGCCTTCCCGCCTTTGCTTTCCCAGCCCGGGCCCGAACACTTCTAGTTCCAGGTTGCCCCTCCCGCCAACCTTTGCCTTGCAGATTGGGTCACCTGCCTTTGCTTTCCACATTTGACCTCCCACCTTGGCCTTCCAGGCCTGCCCTCGAACTCTTCTCATTCCAGATTGGGCTCCTCCGCCTTTTCCTTCCCGGCCTAGCCCCCCTGCCTTGCCTTCCAGGCCTGGCCCCTAAACCCTTCTCATTCGAGGTTGGGCCCCCCACCTTTCTTTCCCGACCTGGACCCAAACCTTTCTAGTTCCAGGTTGGACACCCCCCCCACACACACACACAGACACACACCATTGCTTCCAGGCCTGGCCCTGAAGACTTCGTGTTCCAGGCTTGCCCCCTCTGCCCTTGCCTTCCCAGCCTGGCCCTGAAGCCTTCTACTTCCAGGTTTGGCCCCCCAGCCTTTGCCTTCCAAGCCTGGCCCTGAAGCCTTCTTGTTCTAGGTTGGGTCCCCCAGCCTTTGCCTTCCAGGCCTGGACCCGAACCCTTATCATTCAAGGTTTGGCACCACCTCCTTTGCCTTCCCAGCCTGACCCCAAAGCCTTCGTGTTAGAGTTTTGGCCCTCCAGGCTTTGTCCTCTCAGCCTGGCCCCGAACCTTTCTCGTACCAGGTTGGGCCCCCCACCTTTGCTTCCTGGCCTGGCTCCAAACACTTCTCGTTCCAGGTTGGGCCCCCCATTCTTTGCCTTCCAGGTCTGGCCCCGAATCCTTCTTCTTCAAGAATGGGCCCCCGACCTTTGCCTTCCTGGCCTTTCTCAGAACACTTCTCCTTCCAGGTCGGGCCCAGCCCCTCTTGCCTTCCAGGTTGGGCCACCCCGTCTTTGCTTTCCAGGTTTGGCCCCCCTGCATTTGCCTTCCAGATTTGGCCCCTGAACCCTTCTCGTTTCAGGTTGGGCTACCTGCCTTTGCCTTCAGGGTGGACTCCCCACCGTTTACTTCCAGGCCTGGCCCAGAACTCTTTTCATACCAGGTTAGGCCCCCCTGCCTTTGCCTTCCCGTCATGGGCCCAACACCTTCTCGTTCCAGGTTGGGCCAACCCCCACCTTTGACTCCAGGCCTGGCCACTGAACCCTTCCGATTGGCCCCCCTACCCCTTTGCCTTCCCCGCCTGGCCCCAAACCCTTCTCATTCCATTTTTGGACCCCCAGCCTTTGCCTTCTAGATTTTCCCCCCAGTCTTTGCCTTGCAGGTATGGCCACGAACCCTTTTGTTTCCAGTTTGAGCCCCCAGTCTTTGCCTTGCAGGTTTGGCCCCGAACCCTTTTCATTCAGGTTTGGGCCCAGACACTTTTTGTGTCAGTTTGGTTCCCACAGCCTTTGTCTTGCAGGTTTGGCCCTGAACCCTTTTGGTTCCAGTTTGGACCCCCTAGGGTTTGCCATGCAGGTTTGGCCCAGAAATCCTTTCATTCAGGTTTGGAGCCCACAGCCTTTGCCTTGCACGTTTGGCCCCAAACCCTTTTTGTGCAAGTTTGGTTCCGCAGACTTTGCCTTGCAGGTTGGGCCCGGTATCGTTTTGGTTCCACGTTGGGCCCCGCAGCCTTTGCCTTTCAGGTTTGTGCCTCCCCTCCATTGCCTTGCAGCTTTGGCCCCTAATGCTTTTGGTTCCAGTTTGGGCCCAGCAGCCATTGCCTTGCATGTTTGGCACCGAAACTGTTTCGTTCCAGTTTGGGCCCCTTAGAGTTTGCCTTGCAGGGTTGGCCCAGATCCCTTTTCACCCAGGTTTGGGCCCTGCAGCCTTTGCCTTGCAGGTTTGGCCCCCAACCCGTTTTGTTCCAGTTTGGCTCCCCAAGAGTTTGCCTTCCAGGTTTGGCCCTAACCCGTTTCGTTTCAGTTAGGGTCCCACAGCCTTTGCCTTGCAGATTTGGCCTGGAACCCTTTTGGGACCAGTTTGGCCCCTGCAGAGTTTGGCTTGCAGGTTTGCCCAAACCCTTTTGGTACCAGTTTGGACCCTCCAGGGTTTGCCTTCCAGGTTTGGCCCTGCATGCTTTTTGTTCCAGTTTGGGCCCCGCAGCTTTGCTTTGCAGATTTGGCCCCGAAACATTTTCATTCCAGTGTGGGCCCCGCAGCCTTTGCCTTGTGGGTTGGGCCAGAATGCTTTTGGTTCTGTTTGGGTCCCTCAGCCTTTGCCTTGCAGGTTGGGCCCCATATGCTTTTGATTCCAGTTTGGTCCCCACAGTCTTTCCCTTGCAGGTTTGGTCGAATCCTTTTGTTTCTACTTTGGGCCCCCAGCCTTTTCATTGCAGGTTTGTCTCTGACCTCTTTTGGTTCCAGTTTGGGCCCCCTAGAGCTTGCCTTTCAGATTTGGCCCCAAACCCTTTTGGTTCTAGTTTGGGCCCCAGCATGGCTCAATGGAAAGAGCACGGGCTTAGTAGTCAGAGGTCATGGGTTTTAATCCCGGCTCTGCCTCCTGTCAGCTTTGTGACTTTGGGCAAGTCACTTCATTCTCGGTGCCTCAGTTACCTCATCTCTAAAATGGGGATTAAGACTGTGAGCCTCATGTGGGGCAACCTAATTACACTGTATCTACTGCATTGCATAGAACAGTGCTTGGCACATAGTAAGCATTTAACAAATACCGTCATTATTAATTTGGTCCCGCAGCCTTTGCCTTGCAGGTTTGGGCCCGAATCCTTTTGGTTCCAGTTTGGGCTCCCCCAGGGTTTGTCTCTCAGGTTTGTCCCCAAACCCTTTTGGTTCCAGTTTGGGCCCCCAGTCTTTGCCTTGCAGGTTTGGTCCTAAACTCTTTTCGCTCAGGGTTGGGCCCCTCAGCCTTTGCCTTGCAGCTTGGCCCCAAACACTTTTGGTTCCAGTTTGGGCCCTGCAGCCATTGCCTTGCAGGTTTGCCCCCCTTAAGCCTTTGCTTTGCAGTTTGGGCACCCTAGAGTTTGTCTTGCAGGTTTGCCCCAAACTCTTTTCATTCAAGTTTGGGCCCCGCAGCCTTTACATTGCAGGTTTGGCCCCGAACCCTTTTGGTACCAGTTTGGACCCCTAGAGTTGGTCATGCAGGTTTGGCCCCGAACCGTTTTCATTCACATTTGTGCCCTGCATCTTTTGCCTTACAGGTTTGGCCTTGAACCCTTTTGGTTCCAGTTTGGGCCCCGCAGTCTTTAACTTGCAAATTTGGCCCCAAACACTCTTCATTTTAGTTTGGCCCCCACAGCCTTTGCCTTTCAGGTTGGGCCCTGAACACTTCTTGTTCCTGTTTAGTCTGGGCAGGCTTTGCCTTACAGGTTGGTCCCCGAACTCTTTTTGTTTCATTTTTGGCCCCGCAGCCTTTGCCTTGCAGGTTGGGCCCTAACACCTTTGGTTCAAGTTGGGTCCGCAGGCTTTGCCTTCCCAAGTTCAGCTCTGAACCCTTCTGCTTAAAGTTTGGGGCCCCTAGAGTTTGCCTAGCAGGCTTGCCCCACCCCATCCATTGCCTTGCAGGTTTGGCCTTTTGGTTCCAGTTTGGACGCCCCAGAGTTGGCCTTGTAGGTTTGTCCCTGAACCGTTTTCATTCAAGCTTGGGGCCCACATCCTTTGCCTTGCAGCTTTGGGCCCTAACCTTTTTGGTTCCAGTTTAGACCCCATAGCTTTTGCCTTGCACATTTGGTCCCGAACACTTTTGTTCTCAGTTTGGGCCCCCTAGAGTTTGGTTTGCGGGTTTGGCCCCAACCCTTTTCGTTCAGGTTTGGGACCCACAGCCTTTGCATTGCAGGTTTGGCCCCGAATGTTTTTCGTTTCAGTTTGGGCCCCCCCAGCCTTTGCCTTGCAGGTTTGTCCCCGCAGCCTTTGTCTTGCAGGTTTGTCCCCAAACCTTTTTCATTCAGGTTTGGGCCCTGCAGCCTTTGCCTTGTACCTTTGGCCCCGAACTCTTGTGGTTCCAGTTTAGGCCCCACAGCCTTTATTTGCAGGTTTGCCCCCGAACCCTTTGGTTCCAGTTTGGGTCCCACAACCTTTGTCTTGCAGGTTTGGCCCCAAATTCTTTTGGTTTCAGTTTGGGCCCCAGAGCCTTTGCCATGCAGATTTACCCTTCCTGCCTTTGTCTTGCAGCTTTGGCCCCAAACCCTTTTGTTTCCAGTTTGGGCCCCCTAGAGCTTGCCGTGCAGGTTTGGCCCTAAGTCCTTTCGGTTCCAGTTTGGGCCCCACAGCCTTTGCCTTGCAGGGTTGCCCCCACAATCTTTACTTTGTATGTTTGGCCCCGAACGTTTTTCGTTCCAGCTTGGGTCCCCCAGACTTTGCCTTGCAGATTGGGCCACGAACCCGTCTCATTCCAGTTTGGGTCTCCTAGAGTTTGCCTTGCAGGTTTGGCCCCGAACCCTTTTGGTTCTAGTTTGGGCTTCGCAGCCTTTGCCTTGCAGGTTTGGCCCCGAATGCTTTCCGTTCCAGTTTGGGCCCCACAGCCTTTGTGTTGTAGGTTTGGCCCCAAACCCTTTTGGGCATCTGCATGGTCTGGCTGGGGACCTCCCCACCGTTCCCCAATGCGGATGTGGCGTCTGAGGCCGGGGTCATCGTCGTCCAGTTCAGTGAGGGCTCCACCGTCACCTTCTACTACATCCTGGGCTACATGGGGCTTCTGGCCCTGGTCAGCTTCACGGTGGCCTTCCTGGCCCGGAACCTGCCGGACAGCTTCAACGAGGCCAAGTTCACCACGTTCAGCATGCGGTGTTCTGCAGCATCTGGGTCACCTTCCTACCCACCTACCTAAGCACCAGGGGCAAGGCCATGGTGGCCTTGGAGGTCTTCTCCATCCTGGACTCCGGCCCCGGGCTCCTCGGTTGCCTCTTCGGGCCCAAGGCTGGACAGGAACACCAGAGGGCGGCTCCTGGGCCGGCAGGGAAATACTTAAGCTGGGCACCTTCAGGTGAGACCTCCAGGTCTGGCCTCCTGGGGTGGGCCCTCAAAGGTGAGGGTTCAGACGAGGCCTCTACCCACTGACACGCGACTCCACGAATGTACCCCTGTGGGGTACATTCCATCCCAGCTCTGCCACTTGTCAGCTGTGTGACTGTGGGCAAAGTCACTTAACTTCTCTGTGCCTCAGTTACCTCATCTGTAAAATGGGGATGAAGACTGTGAGCCTCGCATGGGACAACCTGATTACCCTGTATCCACCCCAGCGCTTAGAACAATGCTTTGCACATAGTAAGTGCTTAACAAATACCAACATTATTATTAGAGGAGCAGCGTGGCTCAGTGGAAAGAGAATGGGCTTGGGAGTCAGAGGTCATGGGTTCGAATCCCGGCTCTGCCACTTGTCAACTGTGTGACTGTGGGCAAGTCACTTAACTTCTCTATGCCTCATTTACCTCATCTGTAAAATGGGGATTAAGACTGTGAGCCTCATGTGGGACAACCTAATTACCCTGTATACCCCAGTGCTTAGAACAGTGCTCTGCACATAGTAAGTGCTTAATAAATACCAACATTATTACTATTACGCTTATTACCGTTTCACCTGAGGTGATTTCCTGCTTTGGCTCCCAAATTGTCCATGTTCATTCCTTCCCTTCGGCCCCCGACTTCTGTCAGTGGTCGGCCCAGAGGGCCTGAGCTCGGTTGAGCAGAGCGCCAATCTCTGTCCCTGGGAGGAGGCCGAGGGGAGCACCTCCCACAGGCGCAGGGAGAAAGAAGCCAATCCATTCACGTCCACCTTGGGGCTCCGGGAGAGCCCTAGTTGAGTGGGATGGGGCACATCAATCCTGAATCAGTCCCCACTCTGGGCTTCTGATCTCATCCCTTCTAGCTCTGCCCTCTTCCCACCTCCTTCATTCAATCAGTCAATCTATCCTAATTTACTGAGCACTGAGTATAGAGTACGGTACTAACTGCCCGGGAGAGTATGATATCCAGATCTAGTGGACGCAAGCCCTGCCTGCAACAAGTTTACAATTTAATGGGGCAGACAGACATCAATTTCAATAAATGAGCTATGGCCACATACTTGAGTGCTGTATGTCTCTCTTTTTTGCACCCCCTTACCCACTACTGCGGCCTGCAGCCCACTCATTCGTTCATTCATTAATCCATTCATTCATTCATTCATTCAATCAATCGTATTCACTGAGTGCTTACTGTGTACAAAGTACTGCCACTTGGAAGACTACAATATAACAACAATACTCCTCCCCGCGCCCCCCCCGCCACCTTCTTTCCTGGATTCCCCATTTCCCTCGGGCCCTACCCTGATGGATCAATCATTCAATCATAATGATTGAGCAGAGCACTGTATTAAGCGCTTGGGAGAGAAACTTCCTGCCGCAGTCTGGAAGAACTGGTGAGGGCGATGGGCACGGATGTCGAGGAGGATAGAGTAAGAACTTAAATGACTAAAATTAATAGTGAATTATAAATAATCATTCATGATTAGTAAACAGCTAATGAAATCATTATTCCAGAAAAAAGCAGTTATCTGTTGTGTGACCTTGGGCATGTCGCTTAACTTCTCTATTCCCCAGTTACCTAGTATGCATAGAAAGCACTTAACAAATAAGAATAATCATATGATTAATGAATAGATAGAGCCCAGGTCTGTGAGCGCAGGGAACCTAGTTCTAAAACCCTGCTCTGCCGCCTGTCCTGCATTTTGAACTTGGGGTGAGCCACTTCACTTCTCTGTGGCCCTCAGTTACTCTATCTCATCTGGAAAATGAAGATTCAATACCTGTTCTCCCCTCCCGCTCAGACTGTGAGCTCCTTGTGGGATATGGGCATGTCCACCCTGAGAAGCTTGTATAACATCTAGTAAAGTGCCTGGCCCATAGGAGCACTTTACAAATACCAATTGAAAAAAAAAATCACCGGGAATGCAAAACTCCCAGAGTGAACCAGGAGTGGTGAGATGGGATTGGACTCAAAAAGATGGACTCATAGATGAGGCGGGCTGAGGAAAGTTGAAGAGAGCGATGAGTTCGGGAAACAGGCTCCTCCTCAGTCCTGACTGAAGGTGTTGATAATTCTGGCCAGAAGGGACAGAGCAGTGTGGCCTAGTGAATGGAGCGCGGGCCTGGAGTCTGAGGACTTGCGTTCCACTCCCTCTCTGCCACTTGTCTGCTGTGGGATCTAGGGAAAGTCTCTTTACTTTTCCATGCCACAGTTTTCTCACCTATAAAGTGGAGATTCAAAAAATGTTATCCCTCTTAGGTAGACTGTGAGCCCCATGAGGGACAGAGGCTAGGTCTGACCTGTTTAACTTTCATCTACCCCTATGCTTCAAACAGTCCTCGACATCAACATAGTAAGCACTAAACAAACTATAACCACGATCAAAATAATAAAGCAGCATTGCCCAGCAGATGGAACACAGGCCTGGAAGCCCAAAAGACCTGGGTTATAACTCCAGCTCTGCCACTTATAACAATAATAATAATAATTATGATGATGGTATATGTTAAGTCCTTACTATGTGCCAAGCCCTATTCTACGTGCTGGGGGAGATACAAGGTAATCAGGTTGTCCCAGGTGGGGCTCACAACCTTAATCCCCAATTTACAGATGAGGTAACTGAGGCCCAGAGAAGTGAAGTGACTTGCCCAGAGTCACACAGCTGACAAATGGCAGAGCCAAGGTTAGAACCACTGACCTCTGACTCCCAAGCCTGGGTTCTTTCCACTAGGCCATGCTGCTTCTCCTACTCATCTGCTGTGTGACCTTGGGAAGTCCTTAACTTCTCCTGTGGCCAATAATCTCATCTGGAAAATGGAGATTAAGACTGTGAGTTTTACGACAGACAGGGACTGTGTCCAACCCATATTAACTTGCATCTACCCTACCACTAAATACGGGTGCCTTGCGTAGAATAAGCTTGTAAAGGATTCCATCAATTAAACTCATGATATAATAATAATAATGATAATAATAGCAATAACCCTTATATCTGTCCTGGGCAGTTCATTAATAAAGTGGTTCCCATTCAGTGGACTCACTACCACTGTTCATCTGGAATAGGTATAGCCACATGAAGACTACGTCCATCTGGGCTGTGGAAATCAAGAGACTGGGAAAAAAGAGCTCTGAGAAAAAGTCTGAAATGGACACAGGATAATCAGGATCGTCCTGTCCACATGGAGCTCGCCAGTTTGAGGGAGAAGGAGAAAAAATATTTTCAACTCCCCATTTTACAGAGGAGGAAACTGAGGCCCCAAGAAGTGAAGCAACAGTCCAAATTCACCACAACAGGCAAGCAGCGGGTTGACCGTAGAAGGTGATGAGAAGCAGCATTGCCTAAAGGAAAAGTCTGGGTTCTCATCCCAGCTCCATCACCAAAGTCCTGGGTGACCCTAGGGCAAGTCATTTCACTTCTCTGGGCCTCAGTTCCCTCCTTCGAATTGAATCCCCCTATTCTGGCCTCTTCAACTGTGAAACTCATGAGGGCCAGGGACTGCATCCAACCTGATGAATCTTGTATCTACCCCTGTGCTTGGCCCATGGTAAGTGCTGAACCAATACCACAATTATTATTCTTAGGATCTCTGACTCCCAGGCTCCTGCTCTTTCCATTAGGCCACACCGCTCAATCTGTAACACTGGAGATGCTCCAGATACCAGAAGAGCTTGTTGCAAAGGGACACACAGCCTGAGGACACGTTGGTGTTTGATGTTTGAAGAAGAATCAAGTCCTTTTTAGAGACCTGTTTTCCACTGAGGTTCCGGTTTCCTAGGCTCCCTCTGGATGTTCTACATTTCATCAACTCAACCGGTATTTGCTGAGCACTTACTGTGTGCAGAGCACTGTGCTAAGCAGTGGGGAGAGTCCAATACAACAATTCCCTGCTACAATGACTCCACGGAATTCAATGAGCACTGTCTGTGGCAGAGTACTTTACTAAGCTCTTGGGAGAGTAAATACACCCGAGTTGGTAGGCCCCCTTCCCTGCCCACACTCAATCAGTGTTCTTTTTTGAGTGCTTACTGTGCACTGAGCAATGTCCCACGCACTTGGGAGAGTAACCTACAAGAGAGTTGGCAGACACATTTCCAACAGTTGTTTGTCCGGGAATCAGGGGCATGCAGGTGCAGCTTACAAGGCTGTTTTCCCTCAGCGACACTGATTGCAGCCCTCTTGGGGAGCAGGGTAGGTGCCAGGAGAAAGAGGAGGAAGAGGAGTGGCAGGTCACTGATGCCACCGAAACAAGATCATCAGCTGGAACCAGTAACTCTCTCATCAGGCTAAAGCATCCCTATAAATATGCCCTTTGTCCAATCCCTTCGCCGTCCTGGAGCGAGGACCGTCTCCATCCGGGCGCTGCAGTGGAGTGTAGAACAAATCTTCGGGGGACCCGAAATGCCGAATGGCTCTCCTCATCTCCAAATGCTCAGCCTCTGGATCAGCGTGTCACTCCAGTGAGGAGTTTTCTCTCTGTGTTTTAGGACTGTGGCCATGAGGTTCAGTCTTCTGTAGACCATCCCTGTTCTCCCAGCTCTGTGCTGTCCAGTGCATGATGGTCAACGGTCTCTGCACCTTGAAGAGGAATTGTTCCAACAGTTACTACCAGGACATAGATATGGTGATCAGAGGACTTCTCTCTCTGGATGTGGATGGTGAATAATTTCGTTACTTTTGATGACATCAACAGAACCACTGTTTCTCGCTCAAGAAACCTCAGAGTAATTTAATCTTACAGTTAGGGTTAGTGTTTAGGGTTGGGATTAGACACATGTTGAGGATTAAGGTGACCGTTAGTGTAAGGGTTAAGGATAGAGCAAGGTGGGTTAGGGTTATTGTTAGGGCTAGGGTTAAGGTTAGGGTTAGGTCTAGGGCTAGGTCCAGGGCTAGGTTCACAGTAAGGTTTAGTGTTTTGATTAGGGTTAGCGCTAGGTTTAGGATTAGGTTTAGAGTTAGGGCTAAACCTAGGATTAATGATAGTGCTAAGGTCATGGTTATGGTTAGGTTTAGAGTTAGGTTTATGACTAGGGTGGGGTTAGGTCTAAGGCTATGGTTAGGGTGAGGGTTTAGGGTTAAGGTTAGGATAAAGCTATGGTTAAATTTTTAAGGTTAGGGAGAGGGTTAGGGTTAAGGTCAGGGTTAGAGTTATGGTTAGATTTAGGATTAGGGTGAGGGTTAGGGTAAAGGTTAGGGGTAGGAGTAGAGTTGGAGTTAGGTTTAGGGCCGGGGTTAGCATCAGGGCAATTTGTTGCCCTGGAAGAGTTATAGGGTGAGCAATATTCTTGAGGCTGAAAGATATCCCCCATCCCAGATCCAGGCTCCCAGAAATGCTCCCACACTCCTGAGGATTTAGAGGTTAGTTTTAAGGTTTGGGGCTTAGAGTTAGAGTTAGAGTTAGTGAGAATTAGGTTGAGAGTTAGGATGAAGTTTAGGGTTAGGGTTAGGGGTAGACTTAGGGTTTGATTTAGGACCAAGGGTGGGGTTAGGGCAATTTTCATACTCGATGCTTAAAATTTCCACTCCCATAGACCCACAGACACACTTCTGGGAGTTAGGGTTACAGTGTGGGTTTTAGGGTAGGATTAGGGCTAGGCTTAGTTAACTGTAGAGTGAGGTGTAGGTTTAGACTTAGGTGTAGGTGTAGACGTACATGTAGGTTTGGGCTAGGTTTAGTATTTTTGGTAGGACTAGGATTAGGGTTTAGGGTTTGGGCTAGGGCTAGGGCAATTGGTAGCCCTGGCATAGTTTTAGGACCTGGAAGAACTCAACCTCATGGACCCCCCGAGACTTGGAGAATGAAGTTGAGATTTATGCTTAGGGTTTTTTTTTTAATTTAAGGTTAAAGCTAGGGCTAAACCTAGGGTTCAGAGTCAGGTTTATTGTAAGGATTAGAGTTAGCTCTAGGATTAGCACTCGGGTTAGGGTTGGGGTAGGCCTAGGGTTATTGTTAGGTCCACGGTTTTAGAGTTAGGGTTAGAGCTGGGGCTAAGCCTTGGGTTAGGGTAAGAGGTAGTGTTAGAGCATATGTCAGGGTTATTGTGAGGTGAAATGTTAGTGTGTTACATTTAGGGTTAAGGACTAGAGTTTACGATTAGGCTTATAATTAGGTTTAGGAATAGGGTTAGGGTTTATGGATAGGGTTAAGGGCTAAGGCAAGGTTTAGGTTTAGGGTTACAGTTAGTTTTAGGGTTGAGGTTAGGTCCAATGTTTGGTCTAGCACAATATATTGCCCTTGAGAGAGGTGCACTATGAAAAGCATATGTGGGGCTGGAAGAGGCCAGGCGCACAGCATTCAGACAGTTTTCTGTAGCCTCCAGAGTGTTAGGGTTAGGTTTAGGTCTAAGATTATGGTTAGGGCTAGGGATAGGAATAGGGTTGGGGTTAGGGTTAGGGTTATGGCTAGGGTTAGGGAAAGCATTAGGGATAGGGCAAAGGTTTGGTTTAGGGTTAGGGCTTAGCATTAAGGTTAGTAATTAGTGTTAGGGGGAATGTTAGTGTTAGGGTAAGAGTGAGGGCTAGGCCAATGTCAATGACCAGGCATAGTTAGGGTTGGGGTTAAATTTAGGGCTATCGTTAGATTTTATGGCTAGTGTCAGGGCTAGAGTTAAGGTAAGGATTAGGGTTAGGGCTGGGCCTAGGGCTAGGGTTAGCTTCAGGGTTACGACTAGGTTTTGCGTTATAGCTAAGGCTAGGATTACGGTTAAGGTTTGGGTTACCACTAGGGTGAGAGCTAAATTTAGGGTTAGGTTTAGGTTTAGCAACAGAGCTAGGGCCATGTTTAGGGCAAGGTTTAGGCTTAAGGTGACAGTTAGTGCACGGGTTAAGGCTCATTGTAGGGATAAGATTGGTGTCTCTGCACCTCAATTACCTCATCTTCAATATAATAATAATAATGTTGGTATTTGGTATTTGTTAAGCGCTTACTATGTGCAGAGCACTGTTCTAAGCGCTGGGGTAGATACAGGGTAATCGGGTTGTCCCATGTGAGACTCACACTTAATCCCCATTTTCCAGATGAGGTAACTGAGGCACAGAGAAGTTAAGTGACTTGCCCACAGTCACGCAGCTGACAAGTGACAGAGGCGGAATTCGAACTCATGACCTCTGACTCCCAAGCCCGTGCTCTTTCCACTGAGCCACGCTGCTTCTCTCATCAATATGGTGATCAAAACTGTAATCTCCATGTGAGACATTGACTGTGTTCAACCTGATGACCTTGTATCTAACCCAGTGCTTAGAACAGTGCTTGACACCTAGAAAATACTGAACAAATACCACAGTTGTTTTTTTATTATTATTATTAGGTAGGGTTAGGGTTAGTGGGAGGCTCAAGTCTAGGCTTCAGGCTAGGGTTAGCGTGAGAGTTACTTTTTAGAGAAGCAGCATGGCTCAGTGGAAAGAGCATGGGCTTGGGAGTCAGAGGTCATGGATTTGAATCCCGGCTCCGCCACTTGTCAGCTGTGTTACTGTGGGCAAGTCACTTAACTTCTCTGTGCCTCAATTACCTCATCTGTAAAATCGGGATTAAGACTATGAGCCTCACAAGGGACAATCTGATTACCCTGTATCTACCCCAGGGCTTAGAACAGTGCTCTGCACAAAGTAAGTGCTTAACAGATACCAACTATTTTTAGGGTTAAGGTGTGGCTAAAGGCAGGTGTTTGGGCTAGAGTTAGGGTTAAGATGAGGTTTAAAGGCAGAGTTAAGGTTGGCATTATGGTTAGTATTGGATTTAAGTTTAGGTTTACTATTAGGGGTAGGATCAGGCTAGGCCAAATCTGTTTGGATTTGGAGTGAGTTTTAGGGTTAGCTTGCTGGTTAAGGTTAGGGTTATATTAGGGTTAGGGTTTGGGTTTGGGTTAGGGTTAAGGCTGGGGCTCCTGAATGGGTTACAGTTAAATTTACGGTTTGGGTTAAGTTTAAGGATAGGGCTCCTGAAGAGTTAAAGTTAGGGTTTGGGTCAAGGTTAGGTAAGGGTAAAGGGTAGGGATAGGGGTAGGGGTAGGGTTAGGGTTAGGGTTAAGGTTAGAGTTAGGTTTAACATTATGGTTAAAGTTAGGATGAGGGTTTGTGCCAAGGTTAGGGTTAGGGTTAGCATTAATGGTAGGCGTAGGCTTAAGTTTAGGTTTAGAGTTGGGGTTAAGATTGAATTTAATTGGGCTACTGTTGGGTTTAGGTTTAATGTTTGTCTGAGGGTTAGGGTTAGGGCTAAGTGTTGTGTTAGGGTTTGGGTCAGTGTAAGGCTAGGACTCTTGGATGTGCTAGGGATAGGCTTATGGTTGGGCTTAGGTTTTCAGTTAAGGCTTGGTTTGGGTTGAGGGTTACAGTTAGGGTTAGCATTAGGATTATGATGAGGTTTAGGGTTAATACTAGGCTTATGATTAGGCTTAGGGTTAGGGTTAGTTTAAGGTTTTGCTTAGAGACAGATTTAAGTTTAAGGTTATGGTTAAGAACAGGCTTAGGGTAAGGGTTAGGGTTATGCTTAGGTTTAGGGCTAGGGCAAGGACTGGGGACAGGACTAGGGCTATAGATGGGGCTGTGGCTACAGTTAGGGTTATAGATGGGGTTTGGATTAGGGTTATAGGGTTATGGAGAGGTTTAGGGTGAGACTTAAGTTTGGGGATACGTTTCAGGTTAAGGTTAAGGTTAGGGTTAAATTTAGTATAGAGTTAAGATTACGGCTAAGGATAGGGTTAGGTTTAGGGTTAGGATTAAGGGCTATGGTTAGGGGAATGGCGATAGTTAGGGTTAGGGTTAGAGTTAGGGTTAGGATTAGGGTTTAGTGCTAAAGTGAGTTTAAGGTTGATGCTAGAGTCACAGCTAAAGGTTCTGGTTTAGGTCAGACTGGGCATTAGGGTTAGGGCTATATTTGGGATTTGAACAATGCTTTGACTGTGGAGAGTTGTAGGGTTAAAGGCTAAATGACCCCCTCAACACAGGTTTCTGAATTATCCTCCCCTGTTCTCTCCTCCTCCCTTCAGGCTCGTATCTCCTCCTGCCTCCAGGATGTCTCCACCTGGATGTCTGCCCACCACCTAAAACTCAACATGCCCAAAACTGAGCTCCTTATCCTCCCTCCCAAACCCTGTCCTCTTCCTGACTTCCCTGTCACAGTGGACATCACTACCATCCTTCCCGTCTCACAAGCCCGCAACCTTGGTGTCATCCTTGACTCAGCTCTCTCATTCACCCCACACATCCAATCCATCAACCAACGTCTGCCGGTCTCACCTTTATAATATTACCAAGATTCGCCCTTTCCTCTCCATCCAAATGGCTATCGTGCTGGTACAAGTTCTCATAATATCCTGACAGGATTATTGTGTTCAGCCTTCTCTCTGATCTCCCTTCCTCCTGTCCCTCCCCACTCCAGTCTATTCTTCATTCCGCTGCCCAGATCATCTTCCTACAGAAACGCTCTGGGCATGTCACTCCCCTCTTAAAAACTTCCAGTGGTTGCCTATCAATCTCCACACGAAACAAAAACTCCTCACTTTTGGCTTCAAGGATCTCCATCACCTTGCCCCCTCCTACCTCATCTCCCTTCTCTCTTTCTACTGACCACCCCGTACACTCCGCTCCTCTGCCGCTCACCTCCTCACTGTCCCCTGTTCACACCTATCCTGCCGTCAACTTGTGGCCCACCTCTTACCGCTGTCCTGGAATGCCCTCCCTCCTCACCTTCGCCAAACTAACTCTCTTACCCTCTTCAAAGCCCTACTGAGAGCTCACCTCCTCCAAGAAGCCTTCCCAGACTGAGCTACCCCCTTTTTCCTCTGCTCCCCCTCTGCTCCCCCGTGCCCTCTGCTCCTCCCCCTCCCCCCTTTCCCTCCTCTCACCACTGTACTCATTTGTGTATATTTTTATTACCCTATTTATTTTGTTAATGCGGTGTACATTCCCTTGATTCTATTAATCGGGATAATGTTGCCTTGTTTTTGTTTCCTTCTGTTTTGCTCTGGCGTCTGTCTCCCCTGATTAGACTGTGAGCCCGTCACTGGGCAGGGATTGCCTCTAACTGTTGCCAAATTGTACATTCCAAGCGCTTAGCACATTGCTCTGCACATAGTAAGCACTCAATATATCCTATTGAATGAATGAATGAATGAATTGCAGAGCTTTGGCCTGGATGAGGGCTATGGATAGGGTTAAGGTTAGGATTAGGGTTAGGTTTAGAACTACGGCAACTCCTAGGGCTAGGGTTAGGGTTTTCTCTAGGGTTATGGTTAGGACTTGATCTAGGGTTACGATTAGGGTTTGGGTTAGGGTTAGGTCAAGCATTAGGGATAGGTTACAGGCTAGGTTTAGGTTTACAGTTAGCTCGAGGGTTAGGGCTAGGGCCAGGGTAAGAGTGAGGGTAAGAGCTGGATTTAGGGTTAGGGTTAGAGTTAGGGTTAAGGTTCATTCATTCATTCATTCAATAGTATTTATTGAGCACTTACTATGTGCATAGCACTGTACTAAGCGCTTGGAAAGTCAGCAACAAATAGAGACAGTCCCTGCCCATTGACGGGCTTACAGTCTAATCGGGGGTGACAGACAAAACAATAGTAATAAATAGAACGAAGGGGATGTACATCTCATTAAAAAATAGCAAGGTGATGTACATCTCATTAACAAAATAAATAAGGTAATACAAATATATACAAATGAGCGGACAAGCACAGTGCTGAGGTGAGGGGAAGGGAGAGGGGGAGGAGCAGAGGGAAAGGGGGGGAAAATGGGGCTTAGCTGAGGGGAGGTGAAGGGGGGCTAGAGGGGGAACAGAGGAGCAGAGGGAAAAGGCGAAGCTCAGACTGGGAAGGCCTCTTGGAGGAGGTGAGCTCTCAGCAGGGCTTTGAAGAGGGGAAGAGAATTAGTTTGGCGGAGGTGAGGGGGGAGGGCATTCCAGGACAGCGGGAGGACGTGGCCCAGGGGTCGACGGCAGGATAGGCGAGAATGGGGGATGGTGAGGAGGTGGGCGGCAGAGGAGCGAAGTGTGCGGGTGAGCAGTAGAAAGAGAGAAGGGAGGAGAGGTAGGAGGGGCAAGGGGATGGAGAGCCTTGTAGCCTAGAGTGAGAAGTTTTTGTTTCGTGTGGAGGTTGATAGGCAACCACTGGAGGTTTTTAAGAAGGGGAGTGACATGCCCAGAGCATTTATACAGAAAGATGAGCCGAGCAGCGGAATGAAGAATAGACTGGAGCTAGGAGAGACAGGAGGAAGGGAGATCAGAGAGAAAGCTGATAGAATAATCCAGCCAGGATATTATGAGAGCCTGTACCAGTAAAATAGCCGTTTGGGTGGAGAGGAAAGGGCGGATCTTGGCGATATTGTGAAGGTGAGACCGGCAGGTCTTGGTGACAGATTGGATGTGTGGGGTGAATGAGAGAGCCGAATCAAAGACGACACCTAGATTGCGGGCTTGAGAGATGGGAAGGATGGTCGTACCATCCACAGTGATAGGGAAGTCAGGAAGAGGGCAGGCTTGGGAGGGAAGATAAGGAGCTCAGTTTTGGACATGTTGAGTTTTAGGTGGCGGGCAAACATCCAGGTAGAGACTTCCTGGAGGCAGGAGGAGACACGAGCCTGAACGGAGGGGGACAGGACAGGGGCAGAGATGTAGATTTGTGTGTCATCTGCATAGAGATGATAGTTGAAGCCGTGAGAGCGAATGAGTTCACCAAGGGAGTGAGTGTAGATGGAGAACAGAAGGTTAAGGTTAACAGAAACTTAAGGTTAAGTTTAGGGTTAGTGTTATTCATTCAATATTCATTCATTCAATAGCATTTATTGAGCGCTTACTATGTGCCGAGCACTGTACTAAGCGCTTGGAATGTTCAAATTGGTAACAGATAGAGACAGTTCCTGCCCTTTGACAGGCTTAATTGGGGGAGACAGACAGACAAGAACAATAGTAATAAATAGGATCAAGGGGATGAACATCTCATTAAAACAATAGCAAATAAATAGAATCAAAGTGATGTACATCTCATTAACAAAATAAATAGGGTAATGAAAATGTATACAGTTGAGGCGGACGAGTACAGTGCTGAGGGGATGGGAAAGGAGAGGGGGGAGGAGCAGCTGGAAAGGGGGGAAAGAGGGCTTAGCTGAGGAGAGGTGAAGGGGGCGGGGTAGAGGGAGCAGAGAGAAAAGGGGAGCTCAGTCTGGGAAGGCCTCTTGAAGGAGGTGAGCTTTAAGTAGGGTTTTGAAGAGGGGAAGAGAATTAGTTTGGCGCAGGTGAGGAGGGAGTGTATTCCAGGACCACGGGAGGACGTGGCCCAGAGGTCACTGGCGAGATAGGCGAGAATGGGGGATGGTAAGGAAGTGGGCAGCAGAGCAGCGGAGCGTGCGGGGTGGGCAGTGGAAAGAGATAAGGGAGGAGAGGGTAGGAGGGGGCAAGTTGATGGAGAGCCTGAAGCCTAGAGTGAGTTATGGTTAGTTGCAGGCTGAAGGCTAAGTCTAGGGCTAGTCTTCAAGAGAGGGTTGATGTTAGAGTTAATGTGAGGTTTATGATTACGGTTACTAGGGCTAGGGGGCGGGTTAGTTCTTACTTTAGGGATAGGGTTAGCATGAGGTCTGGGTTTGGGCTTACTTTCAGGGTAAGGGCTAGGGTTAGGGTTAGCGTTAGTGTTATGGTTAGTTGTAGATTTAAGGCTAGGCCTAGGGCTAGAGCTATGCTTAGGATTAGGGCTAGACCTAGAGCTAAATCTAAGATTAGGATTAGGATTAGGGTTAGGGTTAGGTTAGGCCTATGCTGCTAACACTAATCAGGGTTAGACCTAGAGCTAAGTTTAGGATTAGGTCTAGAGCTAGGGTTAGGGTTAGGGTTAGCAGTTGGGCTACATGTAAAGTTCGGTTTAGGGTTTGGTCTAGGCTTGGGCCTAGGGTTAAAGTTAATGTTCTGGTGAGTTGTAGATTTAAGGCTGGCCCTAGGGCTAGGGTTATGGTTAGGTTTTGGGCTAAGCCTAAGGCTAAAATGAGGTATAGAGATAGGGTTAGGCTTGGGGATTAAGTTGAGGGTTAGAGCTAGCGCCAGGGTTGGTGTTAATGGTTAGTTGTAGACTTGAAGTTAAGCCTAGGGCTAGGGTTATGGCTAGGGTTAGGTCTAGGGCTAGGGCTAGGCTTAGGGCTAGAGTTAGAGCTAGGGATAAGGGTAGGGTTTAAGGGCAGTGTTATGGTTAGTTGTACACTTGAGGCTAGGCCTAGGGCTAGAGTTATGATTTCTGGGTTAGGGCTAGGACCCAGCTAAATTTAGGATTAGGTGGAAAGATAGGGTTTAAGATTGGGGTTTGGGTTATGGTGAGGTTTTGTGTTATGGGTAGGGTTAGCAATTTTGCTAGGGCTAGGGTTAGGGATAAGGTTAGTGTTAGGTCTAGCTATGGGGCTAATCTTAGCGTTAGGGTTAAGTTTAAGGTTAAGCTTAGGGTTAGTGTTAGGTTCACAGGTAGGGTTAGTATTAGCCTTAGGGCTAAGGCCCGAGCTAGGGATAGTGGCAGTTTAGGATTATGGTTATGCTTGGGGTTAGGGTCAGGGTTGGGGCTATGGTTTGATTTAGTGATAAGTTTAAGAGCGGGCCTAGGGCTGGGGTTGGTGTTAAGGATGGGGCTAGGATTAGGACTAGTGCTAGGATTAGAGTTAGAGAGAGCATTAGGGTTAGGATTAGGTTTTTGGTGAGGTTTGGGGTGAGGATTAGGGTTAAGGGTAGGGCTAGCGTTTTGGTTAAGATCTGAGGTAGAGGTAGGCTTTAAATCTAGGCCTAAATCTGGGATTAGTGCTAAGGATGGGACTACGATTAGGACAAGGGTTTGGACTGGGTTTAGAGAGAAGATTTAGGTTAGGATTAAGATTTTGGTGGGGGTTTAGGTTAGGGTTAAGATTAGGATTCAGGTTAGGGTTAGGGTTTGGGGTGGGGTTAGGGTTGAGGTTAGGGTAGGATAAGGGCTGGGACTAGAGTTAGGGTTAGGATTAGAGTTAGGGGTAGTGGCCTATTTAGCAGGAAGAAAGAACAATGGTGGACACAAAACACTAGACTCCGGATGGGCTTCATAGTGCAGTGCAAGGATCGGTGTAGGCATCTTCTGTTTCTGCGTTATATTTTACATCTCTCTGAACAGTTGAAATTTCATGAGCTTCCCATTTAGCATTTCTTGCCATAAGAGAGTCAACCTAAGTGACTTTTTCACAGAATGGAGAAACCACCCATTCACTCAACACATTCACTCTCACTTAGCAGGTGAGAAGTAAAATGACTCACTCAGAGGACCAGCCTCCTGATGGACGATACACTGCAGGCCGAGGATCAGTGTGGATATCTTCTATTTCCGTATTACTATTATAGATGGAACTGAACATTCAAAATTTTAATATACGTTCATATGGCTTTTTGTGCCACAGGGGTTTCCATGCAAGAGGTCTGTTAGGATTGAGAGACCCACAGAATCAATCAAATATCTTAATGCAAGTTAGCTTGGACTAAGCTGTTGGTTGAGAGTTCCTAAGGCACAGCTGGTCACATTTGAAACCATCCCATCACTCTGAGATTGTTCTGGTCAGGCTCAAAAGTCTCTTGGGCTCTGTCAGCCTCCCCTGCTCCCAGCATAGTGGCTTTGTGGAGGGTATCGCAACGTTTGAGTATACTCTGCAGGTCACACAGGGTAAAGGTGCAGTGACACCTGTTGTACTGTCCCAGCGAAAGCTTACCCCTTGTGATGTTAAAACACAGGGGTACAACTAGAGGGGTTGTTACCTCCAAACCCCACCAAGCATCCCCCTGTGAAGTCCGACGAGATACCATAATATTGCTCCACCCCACTGTCCCCTCCTCCAACGTGAAGGGAAAGGCCAAAAACTGGGCACACTGTGGAAGGTGCAGGTAGACTCAGCATGCTGAGCCACTGTTGATGTTACTGGGGTAAGTTTGCCAGGTGATTGTCTCAGCAAGTGACTGGGCGGTCTTCTCCATTCGTGCATTGGCCTGACCCAGGCAGGCCAGCCATACCAGCAGGGATCCCAGGTCCCATTCTCTCTCAGCAGCAGATTATCGGATTCCTGCGGGGAAGAAACAAGACCTGACATGTAACCCCCGCCCACCCTCTTCCACCCCCTCGGGGTTTGAATCCATTCTGAACTGACCAAATGGTCAGGGAACCCTTCCCCCGGACTCTCCATGTTCCCTTGGAGGGGGCCTGGACTAAGACCCCCCTCCCTCCAAACTTCACCATAGGATGGATGACCCATCCTCACCTGCAGAGAGGTCTCTCATCACAGGGGTGGTTCTTGCCCAACCGTACTACTAATCACTTGACTATCTGTCTCAAAGGCGGACCACATTGGACTCCCCTGTTGCGTCTCCTGGATGCTGAGTACCCAAACCTCTCTATGCAAAATGGGTCCCCAGAACCTCCGTTTGCTCGGGTTGGCCTGCTCCGCCCCCATCTTGCCTTTAAGCATATCTTTCCACCTTTCCGCCATTCCATTGCACTGAGGGTGGTAAGGGACATGGAGGACCCACCTAATTCCCCTAACTTCTGCCCACTGGGTTACTACCCTATTAGCAAAATGTGAGCCTTTGTCTGACTACACTTTATTCGGCATGGGTAGGTGGGAAAATCCAACCGGGTGGTGGCGGTTGGACAAGGGTACCCCATACCTAAGCCACTGATGTTCTCTACTCTGCCACTTGTCTGCTATGTGACCTTGGGTAAATCCTTTCACTTCTGTGCCCTAGTTTCCTAATCTGTAAAAAGGGAAGTCAATCCTACTCCCTCCCACCTACACTAAATCCCACGTGGGACCTGATTATCTTGGATCAACCCCAGTGCTTTGTACAGTGCTTGGCTCATGAGTAAGCATTTAACATACCATCAATTGTTATTTATTATTATTATTTTCTGTCTGCTTTGAGTTTGAACATTTTAGAAGGGTCAGATTCCTTTGACACTGTCGACCACCCCTTCTCCCATCCAACCTAGGATTCACAGACTCCATCCTCTCCTGGTTCTCCTCTTATCTCTCTTGCAGTTCATTCTCCATCTCCTCCGCGGGCTCATCCTCCCCCTCACATCCACTAACTGTAGGGGTTCCTCAAGGGTCAGTTCTTGCCCCCTTCTGTTCTCCATCTAGTGACTTTCCTGTCACTGCGGACAGCACGACCATCCTTCCCGTCTCACAGGCCCATAACCTTGGTGTTATCCTTGACTCTGCTCTCTCATTCACCCCACACATCCAATCCGTCACCAACATCTGCCGGTCTCACCTTCACAATATTGCCACCACCCTCCGTTTCCTCTCCATCCCAACGGCTATCATACTGGGACAAGCTCTCATAATATCCCGACTGGATTATTGTGTCAACTTTCTCTCTGATCTCCCTTCCTCCCGTCTCTCCCCACTCCAGTCTATTCTGCCCGGATTGTCTTTCTAAAGAAACACTCTGGGCATGTCACTCCCCTCTTCAAAAACCTTCAGTGGTTGCCTATCAACCTTCACATAAAACAAAAACTCCTCAGTCTTGGCTTCAGAGCTCTCCATCACCTTGGCCCCTCCTACCTCACCTCCCTTCTCTCCTTCTACAGCCCACCCTGTATGCTCTGCTCCTCTGCCGCTCACCTCCTCAAGATGCCTCATTCTCGCCTGACCCACCATTGACCCCTGGCCCGCGTCCTACCACTGACCTGGAATGCCTTCCTTCCTTGCATCCCCCAAATTAGCTGTCTTCCCCTCTTCAAAGCTCTACTGAGAGCTCACCTCCTCCAGGAGACCTTCCCAGACTGAGCCCTCCCTTTCCCTCTGCCCCTCCTCCCCTCCTCCCCTCCCCATTCCTCCTATTCCCTCCCTCTTCTCTTCCCCCTTCCCCTCCCCACAGTACTTGTGCATATTTGTATATATTATTTATCACTCTATTTTATTAATGATGTGTATATAAATATATATATATATATATATGATTCTATTTATCTTGATGGTATTGATGACTGACTACTGGTTTTGTTTTGTTTTCTGTCTTCCCCATTTAACCTCTGAGCCCGTTGTTGGGCAGGGATTGTCTCTATCTGTTGCCGAATTGTACATTCCAAGTGCATAGTATAGTGCTTTGCACATAGTAAGCGCTCATTAAATACAATTGAATTGAATGAATTAATGAATGAATGAATGAATGGTAAAGATCGAGCTCCATCCTTTTCTACTCTCGGGAAGGGGCCCTATGAATTCTACCTGCCATGCTGAGCAAAGAAGCTTCCCTTCCCTGAGGTTCCACTACACAGGACCTTGGCCAACCATCTCCTGCCTGGCTTGACATATTGTGCAGCTCCTTAACAGCTGTACATTGCAGTGCAAGGATCGGTGCTGAGGTCCTCTGTTACTTTACTTCTGAATATCGAACTGAATATTTGCAAAATGTCTAGTTGAGTTCATATGGCATTTGGTGACAAACAGGTTTCAACGTTAGTGACTTTATTAGGATGTAGAGAAACACTCATTCCATTAACTTTCTTATTTAACTGGCCCATTTAGTTGGAGGAAAGAAAAACGGTAGACACAGAGCACTAAACTTGAATGGGTTGCATCCTGCAGTGCAAGGATTGGTGTAGGTATCTTTGGTTCCTGTCTTATATTTTACATTTCTCTGAACAGTTGAAATTTCATGAAGTTCCCCTTTAGCATTCCTTACCAGAAGGGTGTCAACCTAAGGTGACTTTTCACAGAATAAGGAAACCGCCCATTTACTCAATTCATTCTCTCTTACTTAGCAGGTGAGAAGTAAAATGATTCCTGCAGAAGACTAGCCTTCTGATGGGCTGTGCACTGTATGCCAAGGATCAGTGTGGATATCTCTATTTCTGTATTACTATTATAGATGAAACTGAACATTTGACATTTCAATATGTGTCTTATGGCTTTTCGTGCCATACTGGTTTCACCATAAGTGGTTTGTTAGGATTGAGAGACCAACAAAATCAATCCAATGTCTTAATGCAAGTTAGTGTACCTAGAAATAGGAAAGAAAAATGATCCATGCAGAAAGTGAGATTCTTAAGGGGTTGCCTACTGCAGAGGAAGGATAGGGGTAAGGACCTTCTCTATCAGTTCATACTATTTTACATGGAACTTGAAGAGTTGAAATTTCATGAAGTGCCCGTTTAGTATTTCGTCCCAGAGGGGTTTCAAAGCAAGAGGCTTTTACAGAATGGAGAAAAGGCACAATCGCTCCTCACATTCACTCTATCTTAGAAGGCTAGAAGAAAAATGATTCATACAGAAGCCTAACTTCCTGATGGGATGAACACTGCCTGGTAAGGATCAGTGTAGATATCATCTATTACCTCATTGGTACACTACTTGGAAATGAACTTTTGAACGTCCAAGAAAAGTTCATGTAACATTTCATGCCACACAGATTTTCAGTGCAAGTGGTTTTGACAGGACAGAGAGAAACACATGTTCAGTCAACTTTCTTATCTAACTGGTCTACTTTGCAGGCTAGAAGAAAAATGATACACACATCACACAGAACTCGTCATGGGTGGCAAACTGTAGTGCAAGGATCGGTGTGGGCATCTTCTCTCACTGTAGGGGTTCCTCAAGGGTCAGTTCTTGCCCCCTTCTTTTCTCCATCTTTCATTCATTCATTCATTCAATAGTATTTATTGAGCGCTTACTATGTGCAGAGCACTGTACTAAGCGCTTGGGATGAAAAAGTCGGCAACAGATAGAGACAGTCTCTGTCGTTTGATGGGCTTACAGTCTAATCGGGGGAGACGGACAGACAAGAACAATGGCAATAAATAGAGTCAAGGGGAAGAACATCTCGTAAAAACAATGGCAACTAAATAGAATCGAGGCGATGTACAATTCATTAACAAAATAAATAGGGTAACGAAATATATACAGTCGAGCGGACGAGTACAGTGCTGTGGGGATGGGAAGGGAGAGGTGGAGGAGCAGAGGAAAAGGGGAAAAAGAGGGTTTAGCTGCGGAGAGGTAAAGGGGGATGGCAGAGGGAGTAGAGGGAGAAGAGGAGCTCAGTCTGGGAACGCCTCTTGGAGGAGGTGAGTTTTTAAGTAGGTTTTGAAGAGGGAAAGAGAATCAGTTTGGCGGAGGTGAGGAGGGAGGGCGTTCCAGGACCGCGAGGACGTGACCCAGGGGTCGACGGCGGGATAGGCGAGACCAAGGGACGGTGAGGAGGTGGGCGGCAGAGGAGCGGAGCGTGTAGGGTGGGTGGTAGAAAGAGAGAAGGGAGGAGAGGTAGGAAGGGGCAAGGTGATGGAGAGCCTTGAAGCCTAGAGTGAGGAGTTTTTGTTTGGAGCGGAGGTTGATAGGCAACCACTGGAGTTGTTTAAGAAGGGGAGTGACATGCCCAGATCGTTTCTGCAGGAAGATGAGCCGGGCAGCAGAGTGAAGAATAGATTGGAGCGGGGCGAGAGAGGAGGAAGGGAGGTCAGAGAGAAGGCTGACACAGTAGTCTAGCCGGATATAACGAGAGCCTTTAGCAGTAAGGTAGCCATTTGGGTGGAGAGGAAAGGGTGGATCTTGGCGATCCGCCTAGAGTCCATCTAGTGACTTTCCTGTCACTGCGGACAGCACGACCATCCTTCCCGTCTCACAGGCCCGCAACCTGTTTTGCATGGACTTGAATAGTTGGTATTTCTGGAAGCTCCTATATAGTATTTCATACAAGAGGGGTTTCAGCGCAAGTTACCTTCACAGAATGTGAAGACCTGGCCCCGGTTTGTCACAAGGGTGTGAACTCGGTTGAGCGGAGCTCCATTCTCTGTTCCCAGATGGAGGCCGAGGACAACCTCTCCCACAGGTGGAGAGGAAAAGGCCGATCCCTTCAGGTCTACCTTGGGTCTCCAGGAGAGCCCTAGTTGAGTGGGATGGGGAACATCAATTCTGAATCAGTCCCCATTCTAGGTTTATTCTGTCTCTCCCAGCTCTGTCCTTTTTCTACCTCCCTCACCCCTCTCCTTTGCACCCAACACGACCGACACTATCCCTCCTCCCCCTTCCCTCTCCTTCCCTTCCTTTGAAGTCCATATCATTCGCCTCTACCACCCCCTCCAGATACTTGTAGCCATCATCTACTGCCCTCCTGGTCCCACCACTGACTTCTTCAACCACCTTGACCTCTTTCTTACCTTCCTTCTCGCCTTCTCTCTGCCCACTCTGATCCTCGGAGACTTCAACATCCACATGGATGTACCCGATGACTCCTCTGCCGCCCGCCTGCTATCGCTCCTCGACTCTGCCGACCTCCTGCTCCACCATACCTCGCCCACTCACCAACTTGGTCACACCCTCGATCTCGTCATCTCCTACCACTGCACTATCTCCTTCCTCACCAACTCTGAAATCCCTCTCTCAGACCATAACCTTCTCAGCTGCCTCCCCTCTCACACTCTCTCCCCCTGCAAATCTGTACTAATCCCCCACAGAGACCTCCACTCTTTGATCCCATCCATTGCTCCAAAAGCATCTCTCCCCACCTTGCCCCCGTCCTCTCTTCCCACTCTCGATGATCAGGTTACTGCTCTCAACTCCACCCTCTCTACTCATCTCAACTCTCCTTGCCCCCTTTCCTCCTCCGCTGCTCTTGCTCCACTAACCCACAGCGCCGGGTCACTGCCTCTGTCCTCCTCCTACGCTCCTATGCTTGAGCTGCTGAGCGCTGCTGGCGAAGGTCCAAGCACCAAGCCAACCTTATCCATTGCAAATTTATCCTTTCCTGCCTTAACTCTGCCCTCTCCTCCGCCAGGCAAAACTTCTTTTCTTCCCTCATTGACACCCATGCCTGTCACCCCTGCCAATTGTTCTGGACCTTTAATTCTCTCCTCAGGCCCCCTGTTCCTCCCCCTCCCATCCCCTCATCCCCCAATGATCTGGCCACCTACTTCATCACGAAAATTAACACAATCAGGTCTGAGCTCCCCCAAGTCACCCCTCCCTTCTGCCTCCCCAGCCCCCAACCCTCTCCCCCTACTTTCCCATCTTTCCCTGCAGTATCCTCAGAGGAGATCTCCTCCTTCCTCGCAAGTGCCACCCCTTCCACCTGTGCCTCAGACCCCATTCCCACTCACCTTATAAAAACCATTGACCCTTCCCTCCTCCCCTCCTCAACTTCTATTTTTAACCGCTCACTCTCCAATGGCTTCTTCCCCTCTGTCTTCAAACATGCCCATGTCTCCCTCATCCTAAAAAAACCCTCTCTTGACCCCACTTCCCCTTCCAGTTATCTCCCTATCTCCCTACTACCCTTCCTTTCCAAGCTCCTAGAACGAGTCGTCTACACTCGCTGCCTAGAATTCCTTAACTCCCATTCTCTCCTGGACCCCCTCCAATCTGCTTCCGTCCCCTCCACTCTACGAGACTGCTCTCTCAAAGGTCACCCATGGCCTCCTCCTTGCTAAATCCAATGGCTCCTACTCTATCCTAATCCTCCTCGACCTCTCAGCTGGCTTGTCAACCATCCCTTCTCCTCCACACCTTATCTCACCTGGCCTCATGGACTTCCATCCTCTCCTGGTTCTCCTCTTTTCTTTCTGGCCGTTCATTCTCTGTCTCCTTCGCAGGCTCCTCTCTTCCTCCCATCTCTAAACCGTTGGAGTTCCTCAAGGGTCTTCTTGGCCTCTTCTGTTCTCCATCTACACTCACTCCTTGGTGAACTCATTGCTCCCACGGCTTCACTATCATCTCTATGCAGATGACACACAAATCTTCATCTCTGCCCTGTCCTCTCCCCTCAGGCTCATATCTCCTCTGCCCTCCAGACGTCTCTACCTGGATGTCTGCCTGCACCTAAACTCAACATGTCCAAACTGAAACTCCTATCTTCCTCCCAAGCTCTGTCCTCTTCCTGACTTCCTATCACTGTGGATGGTACAACCATCCTTCCCATCTCCAAAGCCGCCACTTGGTGTCATCCTTGACTCAGCCTCTCATTCACCCCAAACATCCAATCGTCACCAATGCCTGCTGGTCTCACCTTTACGATATCGCTAAGATCCGTCCTTTCCTCTCCATCCAAACGGCTATCTTACTGGCACAGGTTCATAATATCCCGGCTGATTATTGTGTCAGCCTTTCTCTGATCTCCCTTCCTCCTGCCTCTCCCCGCTCCAGTCTATTCTTCATTCTGCTGCTCGGATCATCTTCCTGCAGAAACGCCCTGGGCTTGTCACTCCCCTCCTTAAAATCCTCCAGTGGTTGCCCATCAACCTCTGCACGAAACAAAAACTTCTCACTCTAGCTCAACACGGCTTTCCATCACCTTGCCCCTCCTACTCTCCTCCTTTCTCTCTTTCTACTGCCCACCCCACACTCTCCACACCTCTGCTGCTCACCTCCTCACCGTCCCGCCTTCACGCCCATCGCGCCGTCGACCCTGGGCCACGTCCTCCACTGTCCTGGAATGCCCTCCCTCCTCACCTCCACCAAACTAACTCTCTTACCCTCTTCAAAGCCCTACTGAGAGCTCACCTCCTCCAAGAGGGCCTTCCCAGACTGAGCTTCCCCTTTTCCCTCTGCTCCCTCTGCTGCTGCGGCCCCTTCACTCCCCTCAGCTAACCCCCTTTCACCCTTTCCCTCTGCTCCTCCCTCTCTCCCTTCCCCTCCCTCAGCACTGTGCTCATTTGTATATATTTTTTATTACCCTATTATTTTGTTAATGAGGTGTACATCCCCTTGATTCTATTATTGCGATTAAGTTGTCTTGTTTTTGTCTGTCTGTCTCCCCTGATTAGATGTAAGCCGTCGATGGGCAGGGATTGTCTCTATCTGTTGCCAAATGTACATTCCAAGCGCTTAGTACAGTGCTTCTGCCACATAGTAAGCGCTCAATAAATACTACTGAATGAATGAATGAATGATGAATCCACCTCTGCATCAAACAAACACTCCTCAAAAGCACCAATACACCTCACCCCTTCCTTATCTCACCTCGCTACTTCTCCTACTCCAACCCAGCCCACACACTTCACTCCTCTAATCCAACCATCACGTATCTCCCCACCCCTTGCCATGTTCTACCTCTGGCCTGGAATTCCCTCTCTCCTCAGATCTGACAGGCAATTACTCTTATATCCTTCAAAGCCTTATTGATGGCACATGTCCTCCAAGAGGTCTTCCCTTGACTAAGCCCCCCTTTCCTCTTCTTCCACTCCCTTCTGAGTCACCCTGACTTGTTTGCTTTGTTCTTCCCCTGTCCCCACCCTTCAGTACTTATATACATATCTTTAATTTATGTAATTTATTCATTTATATTAAGGACTGTCACCCCCCAATAGACTGTAAGCTAGTTGTGGGCAGGGAATGTGTTTACTGTCATATTATACTCTCCCAGGTGCTTAGTACAGTGCTCTGCACACAGTAAGCACTCAGTAAATACGATTAAATGAATCAAATGAATGAATTCATTTTGATTACTATTATGTACTGAGTAATTCCAGGGGGCAGGAGGGTAGTTCACTTATTCATTCATTCAATAGTATTTATTGAGTGCTTACTATGTGCAGAGCACTGTACTAAGCACTTGGAATGTACATTTCAGCAACAGGTAGAGACAATCCCTGCCCACTGACGGGCTTACAATCTAATCAGGGGAGACAGACAGACAAAAACAATTGGAATAAATAGAATCAAGGGGATGTACATCTCATTAACAAAATAAATAGGGTAATACAAATATATACAAATGAACAAATGAGCACAGTGCTGAGGGGAGGGGAAGGGAGAGGGGGAGGAGCAGAGCGAAAGGGGGGAAAGGGGGCTTAGCTGAGGGGAGTTGAAGAGGGGGCATGGATGCAGCAGAGGGAGCAGAGGGAAAAGGGGAAGCTCAGTCTGGGAAGACCTCTTGGAGGAGGTGAGTTGCTGCTACTCTTTTTTGGCCAGTCCCTATAGGTCAGGAGACTTGCTATGCTGAAGTGTCTTCAAGGCTGATGTTCTGATTTAGCATTTTTTTAAAATGGCATTTACTATCTGAAAAGCACTGTGTATCCTGGGGTAGATACAAATTAATCAGGTTGGACACAATCCCTGTCCCACACAGGGCTCACAGTCTAAGTAGGAGGGAGAACAGGCATCGACTCTCCATTTTGCAATTGAGGGATCTGAGGCACAGAGAAGTGAAGTGAATTGTCCAAGGTCACACAATAGGCAAGTGGTGGAGCTGGGATTGGAATCCAGCATCTTTGACTCCCAGGATCCATTAGGCTATGCTCCTACACACACTGAACTAGGTGTTAGCTTAGTTCGAACGACAAATATGGTAAGAAGCAGAGACGATGAAGTTGCTTCACCCTCCTGAGCTGCAAGAGAATAAGAGCAAATAACATTGATAATAACTGTGGTATTTGTTGAGCATTTACTATGTGCCAGGCACTGTACTGAGCCCTGGGGTGGATACAAGCAAATCAGTTTGGACACAGTTTCTGTCCTTCATAGAGCTAACGGACTCAAACCCAATTTTACAGATAAGGTAACTGAGGCCCAGAGAAGTGAAGTGAATTGCCCAAGGTCACACAACAGACCAGTGGCAGAGCCAGGATTAGAACCTATGACCTTCTGACTCCCAGGCCCATGCTCTATCCACTGTGCCATGCTGCTTCACCTGAATGTGCACATACTGGGTTCCTCTGGCTGAGTCCAAGGCTGCTGCTCAATGCCAATTTCTTTCCATGTTCAGGATCCTAACAGACATGCTCAGAAATGTCTGTTCCAGGGAAGATCCTTTGTACTATAAGACTCTCCATGGGTTTTCTAGGAACACCAGGAGTTATGAGGAGCAGCATGGCTTAGTGGAAAGAGCATGGTCCTGGAGGTCTGGGAGGTCTGGCCTGTTATGGGCAAGTCGCTTAACTTCTCTGTGTTTCAGTTCCCTCATCTGCAAACGTGGGGATGCAATACCTGTTTTCCCTCCTACATAGTCTGCTAGCCCCATGTGGGACCAGATTATCTTGTTTGCGATCATCATGGCCTAATTGAAAGAGCATGGTCCTGGGAGTCAGGGGATCTAGGTTCTACTCCCACCTCCACCACTTGTCTGCTCTATGTCTTTGGACCAGTCGCTTATATTCTCTGTGCCTGTTACCTCACCTGTAAAATGGGGATTAAGACCGTGAGTCCCATGTGGGATATAGATTGGGTCCATTCTGATTAGCTTGCATCTATCCCAAAGAATAATGCAGTGCCTGGAAAATAGTAAATGCTTAACAAATACTACAAATACTATAAAAAATAATCTGATATGATTACCTTGTATCTTCCCCAGAATTTAAAATAATGCTTGACAAATTGTAAGTGCTAAACAAATACTCCAATTATTTATCTCTACTCATCTGACCTATTCTGGGTAGTCTGTGAGGTTCATGGTCACATTTGTTTGCTCTTTCATAGCAAAAGTGAGAAGATCATTTTCTACAAAGCACACATATGGACTGTAAATTAGTTGTGGGCAGGGAATGTGTCTCTCAACTCTGTTATATTGCACTCCCCCAAGCACTTAGTTTAGTGCTCTGTCCATAATGTGTTCTATGAATTCATGAATGAATGAATGAATAAATGGACATGTCCATAAAGTCTTACACTCTAAATCACAAGGGCGACATAAACATATTTAGAACTAGGACAGTAAAAATTAATGATCAGATGTAAAATCAGGGGTATTTATTGAGCAGTTACTGTGTGCAGAGCACTGTACTAAACGCTTGGGAGAGGACAATACAACAGAGTTGGTAGACATGCTCCCTGCACACAAGAAGCTTTTAGTCTAAAGGGAACAGGACAAGAGAGAAGCAGAGTGGTATAGTGGTATAATAATAATAATGGTGGTATTTGTTAAGCTCTTACTAAGTGCAAAGCACTGTTCTAAGCACTGGGGGGATACAATGTAATCAGGTTGTCCCACGTGGAGCTCACAGGCTTCATACCCATTTTACAGATGAGGTAACTGAGGCACCGAGAAGTGAAGTGACTTGCCCAAAGTCACGCAGCTGACAAGCGGCAGAGCTAGGATTAGAACCCATGACCTCTGACTCCTAAACCCAGGCTCTTTCCACTGAGCCACGCTGCTTGGGACTCAGGGAACCTGGGATCTAATTCTGGCTCTACCACTTGTCGTGGCTGGGTGACTTAGGCCAAGTCACTTTACTTCTCTGTGCCTCCGTTCCCTCATTTGCAAAATGGGGATTAAACACCTATTCTCCCTCCCTACTTAGACCATGAGCCCAGTGTGGAACCTGAATTATCATGTATCACCAACAGCATGTAGTAAAGTGCTTAGCACATACAAAGCACTTACAAATACCCACAATTATTATTATTATTATTATTGTTAGAACAAGTGAAGTGTTCTCTGAGAGAATGAACATTCTTCTATTTTCTTCAGCGTCCAGTAACTCCAGAATTCATATAGAAAAGCATTGCCTTTCCATTTCTCATTTTCCAATCTCTTATTCCCCAGGGTGCTACAACATCACTGGAGAAGGAATGTTCAACCATCACCACTGGGGAAGGAATTCCTCTCCTGGGGTTCTCGGAGGTCCCAGGAGCTGCCAGCTGGTCCCACGGCATGATGTTTCTCCTGGTCTACCTGGCGGCCCTGATGGGGAATCTCCTCATTGTCACTGTCCTTGATGAGCGCCTCCACACCCCTATGTATTTCTTCCTCAGCAACTTGGCCCTCATCGACCTCTGTCTCATCTCCGTCTCATCTGTCTCATCTCCGTCACAGTCCCCAAGTCTGTCTCCCTGACCAACAACAGATCCATCCCTTTCCTGGGATGTGCTTTACAAGTTTTATTCTTCATATCTTTGGCATCCACTGAAATGATCTTGTTCACTGTGATTACCCACGACCGCTACGCCGCCATCTGCCACCCCTTGCGCTATGAGGTCGTCATGAACAGAGGGGCTTGTGGGAAGATAGCGGCCACCTCCTGACTCAGCGGGGGCCTCTCCACCCTCATTCACACGGCCACCACCTTCTCTGAGCCCTTCTGTGGATCCCACGTGATCCACCATTTCTTCTGTTCGGCTCCCCACCTCCTGGCCCAAGCTGGTTCCACTGTAATCCTTAGAGAAGTCAAAGTCACGATCTTCACTGCAAGCCTCTCCTTTCTTTGCTTCATTTCCATTATCATCTCTTACATCTGCATCTTCTCCATTGTGCTGAAGATACCATCGGTAGAGGGCCGGTCCAAAGCCTTCTCCACCTGCCTGCCCCACCTGGTCATTATCGCTCTTTTCCTCTCCACGGGGGCCTTTTCCTATCTAAATTCCAAGTCAAATGGTCCTTCACGGATGGATCTGTTTCTATCCATGTTCTATTCCATAGTGGCTCTGGCCATGAACCCCATTATCTACAGCCTCAGGAACAGAGAGCTGAAGGCCAGTCTGGGAAGGATGTTATGTGGGACAGTGTCCAACTCTTTGCTCTTTCATTAGTCCTTTAAACTCTAGGGGAGGTGGCAGTTTGTGGTGGAGTTGTTCAGCCATGATGCAGAGAGTTAAGCAATCAATAACACCTACTGAGCACTTGTATGCAGAGCACTATACTAAGCACATGAGAGAGCACAGTACATTAGAGTTGCAAGATACAATCCCTATACTCAAGGAATTTGTAGTCTAGAGGAATCATTCAATCAATCAATGGTATTTATTGAGTGCTTATTGTGTGCAGAGCACTTATTAAGCACTTGGGAGAGTACAGCACAGTAAAGTTGGTAAACCCAATCCCTGACCTCAGGGATCTTGCAGTCTAGAGGAATCAGTCACTCAATCGATGGTATTCATTGAGCGCTTACTGTGTGCTTGGGAGAGTACAGTACAGTTCAGTTGGTAGACACCATACCTACCCTCAAGGAGCTCACAGCTTAATGGGAAAAATAGACATGAAGATAAATTACAGGTAAGGGAAGTAACCCCTCTTAGGGTTGCACCTGGAGAGTTTCCAGTACTATACCAAGTCTCGGCTATGGGAGGGAGAGTCAAGCAGAGGCCTACCCATTCCACTCCTAGCTTGGACAAGGGTTAGTGAGGGAAGGCAATCTGCTACAATCAAAACTCACCCATGCTGGGCAGCAGGGGCATGGGAGAGAGTCGAGGGTGGAGATTCAAGTTTATTGTGTGGAAGGAGACAGTGGTAAACCACTTCTGTATTTTTAACACGAAAGCTCTATGGACACACTACCAGAATGATTGCAGATGGAGAGAGGGGCATTCTCGGAGAGATGTGTACATGACATTGCTCTGGGTCAGAAATGACTTGATGGCATAAGACAACAGAAGCAACTGAGTATAAGGGTTTGGTCATATGATACCATTATGTGATGGAATCAAATGTCTGAGAAAATTCTGGATGAATAATATATTTTCCATCCTTCTTTTGCCCTTGCTTGGCTTTGCTGTCTAACTGAACCTCTGGGCTCCCAGACCCTAATATCATGGTACCTCTTTTCTTCTCATATTTTCATTGTTCCCTGAATCCAGGGTGCAGAAAAAATGATTTCGCTGTCCTTTCTAATGGGATTAATTAGATTCTGAAATTCCCAATCTGTTCCTCAGGGAACGCTTGGGACAACAGTCTCAGAAAACACCATGAAATAGGTCTGATCATCAGATTCTCAGTCTACGTATTCAGTGAGTTCAAAGACCAAGGACGGAGCTTGATCTGCATCCTGGAGCCGTGTGTTGACATGATAGTAAGAGAATGGAAGAAAATAGCCTCCATTTCCATGGAATTTCAACCCTCCTGCACCAGAGAGACTTAAATTAATTTTCAGCTTCCATATCTATTTTCCTTATTCTTCAGTTGGGCTCACTGGGCTAGTAGGCAGGAAGGGACCCATTGATTGGTAAAACAAGGATCCAGTCAATAAATCAATGACATTTATTGAGTGCTTAATGTGTGGAAACCACCGTACTAAGCACTTGGGAGAGTACAACACCAGAACTGGTTGACTTATCGCTGTTACCTGTTTTCTAAATCTGCGGACATCTGTACCTACTGTGGGGTAAGTTCACCTTGGCTGTTTTCTGGTGCAGAACTGTGATTTAGAGGCTGGAAGAAGGCAAAGTAGGCATTGTAGGAACCTTTCTCTGGGAATGCCATGTCTCAGGAAGTCAGTTAATCAAACAGTAGTACTTATTGAGCACTTAGTGTGTGCAGAGTATTCATTCATTCATTCATTCAATAGTATTTATTGAGCACTTACTATGTGTAGAGCACTGTACTAAGCACTTGGAATGTACAATTCAGCAACAGATTGAGACAATCCCTGCCCATTGACGGGCTTACAGTCTAATCGGGGGAGACAGACAGATAAAAACAATAGCGATAAATAGAATCAAGGAAATGTACATCTCAATAACAAAATAAATAGGGTAATAAAAATATATACTGTATTAGAGTATATACTGTATTATTAGTATATACGTATATACTGTATTATTAGCATATACATATATATACTGTATTAGTATATACTGTACAGAGTACTGTACTAAGCTCTTGGGAGAGTACAATATAACAATAAACAGTCATATTCCCTACCCATAATGAGCTGACAGCGTGGCGTAGTGGATAGAGCACGGGCCTGGGAGTCAGAAGATTGTGGGTTCTAATCCCGGCTCCACCACATGTCTGCTGTGTGACCTTGGGCAAGTTACTTCACTTCTATGGGCCTCAGTTTCCCCATCTGTAAAATGGGGATTAAGACTGTGAGCCCCATGTGGACAGGGACTACGTCCAACCTGATTTGCTTGTATCTACCCCAGCGCTTAGTACAGTGACTGGCACACAGTAAGCGCTTACCAAATACCAGAATTATTATTATTAGAGAGGGAGACAAGAATTAAAATAAATAAATTGCAGGTATATACATAAGTGCTGTGGGGCTGGGAGGGGGATGAATAAAGGGAGCAAGTCAAGGTGACACAGAAGGGAGTGGGAGAAGAGGAAAGGAGGGTTTGCTCAGGGAAGGCCTCTTCGAGGAGGTGTTCCTTCAATAAGATTTTGAAGCGGGGGAGAGTAATTGTTGGATATGAGGAGGGAGGGTGCTCCAGGCCAGAGGGAGGATGTGGGTGAGGGTTCAGCAGAGAGATAGACAAGATCGAGGTACAGTGAGAAAGCACCAGAGGAGCATCAGAGGGAGGACCAGTCAGACACAGTTTTGAAGATATAGGCATATGTAAGATGACATGTAATGTCATCAGTAGTTCATCCAGCCCCAATCATTATTATTATTATTACTATTATTGTTGTTACTACATTTGTTGAGCACTTACTGCGTGTTAAGCACTATTCTAAGAGCTGGGTTAGGTACAAGTTTATCAGGTTGGACGCAATCCCTGTCCCACATGGGGCTCACAGTTTAAGTACGAGGAGAACAGATATTTACTCTGCATTTTACATTTGAGGAAACTGAGGCACAGAGAAGTTAAATGACTTGCCTAGGGTCACAAAACAAGCAATTGGCAAAGGCAGGATTAGAACCCAAGTCCTCTGACTCCCAGGCCTGGGATCTTTCCACTAAGACATGCTGATTCTCAAAACTCTGTTTTTTGTCTCTAGTAGTGCAAAAGGATCTTTGGGAGAACAGTATTATAGTTGCTTTCCTGAACCCCTGAACTTTCAACTGAATGTTGAACAACATTTAAGTATGTGCTTTCTAACAGCTTCTCTTTCTCCTCTACATCATTAATTTTCTTCATCATCCCTGACTAAGCCCTCATTTCCCCTCCCCACTCTCTCTTCTGCATCGTTCATGCACTCCACCTTCACTGAAATTCACCCCACCTTCAATCCCAGAGCATTTATGTACATATCCTTACACTTCGCAATTTCCCCTGTCTGAAATTTTTCTCTTTCCCCCGCTAGACTGTAAGCTCCCTGTGGGTAGTGTTTTTGTCTACCAGCTCTATTGCTCTCCCAAGTTCTTAGTACAGTGCTCTGCACATAGCAAGCGTTCAATAAATACCATAGATTTATTGACTGATTCCTCTAAACTGTAAGCTCCTTGTGGGCAGGGAATTTGTGTACCAACTCCACTGTACTTTCCCAAGCAATTGGTACCGTTCTCTATACACAGTAAGTGCTCGATAAATACCAATGACTGATTTGTGTAGTGCTTCACATTCAGAAGGCTCTCCATAATAACGCTAATATCATGATGATATCATCTATATATCTGTAATTTCATTTATTTATACTGATGTCTACTTGTATTGGCATCTGTCTCCCCTCCTCTAGACTGTGACTCGTAGACAGGGATTGTCTTGCTTTATTGCTGTATTTGTACTTTCCTAAGCTCTTATTACAATGCTCTGCAGACAGTAAGCACTCAATAAATATGAGTGATTGCTTGATTGATTGATGATTATCATGATTATTATAATGAGGGTCGAGAGCCATACTGAAGGGAGGAATAGATGTTGGCAAGGTCTGGGTAAGTGATGCTCTGGTCTAGACAGACATTATCCCAGTTCAACTGTGAGAAGCAGAGTGGCCTAGTGGAAAGAACATGGGCCTGGGAGTCAGAGGACCTGGGTTCTAATTCCAGCTCTGCCAATTGCTTGCTGTGTGACCTTGGGCAAATCACTGCACTTCTCTGTGCCTCAGTTTCTTCAACTGTAAAATGGGGATTAAATATGCTTTTCTTTCTACTTCAACTGTGAGCCCCAAGTTCGGAGATCAGACTTGTTTAATTAGACTCGCTTAATTAATCAGACTTGCTTGATTAGATCAGACTTGTGCCTACTCCAGTTATGTAATACAGGAGGAAGCCCAGAAGGAATGCTGTTTCACCCTCTAGGGAATGCCAGGGAAAAGCAGTGTGGCCTAGAGGCTAGAGTCCAGGCCTGGGAGTCAGAAGGACCCAGCTTCTAATCCCGGCTCTGCCACTTGTCTGCTGCATGACCTTGGATAAGTCACTTCTCTGTGCCTTCGTTACCCCAGCTGTAAAATGGAGATTAAGACTGAGAGCCCCATGAGGGATAGTGACTGTGTCCAACCCAATTATTTTGTATATTCCCAGCACTTAGTAGAGTGCCTGCCATGTAGTAAGCACTTAACAAATACAATTGAAAAAAAAGTGAATGTGCAGTATTCAGGTTTCTTGGGATGAGGGGAAGGCTACTTCTCAGGGCTGCTTTCTTTTGTTATTCTAGACCCAAAAAGACATTCCGAGTGGAAGCCTGCTCTGAAGAAATTACCAGACCTTCCAATGATTGTGGTTTTCCTAGGAATTCCTGATTGTATCCTATTTCAGACTTTTTCACTGAACCAGTTTCCTAAGAAATACTGATTTTATCCCAACTCACTCAGCCAATTATCTGTATTCTGATACATTTCTTTCACAGTAATTCCACATCACACATACAACGAAATCATGATTGTCCCTCTTTCACAACTAAAGGAGCCAAAGTATTATGACTTAGTGGAAAGAACATTGGCCAGGGAGTCATTGAACCTGGGTTCTAATCACGGCTCCGTCACTTGCCTGCTGTGTTGACCTGAGACATGCCACTTAACCTTTCCGTGCTTCAGTTTCCTCAACTGTAAAATGGGGATTCAATATCCATTCTCTTTCCCACTTAGACTGTGGGTCCTATGTTGGACGTGGACTGTATCCAACCTGATTAACTTGGGTCTACTTCAGTGCTTAGAACAGTGCTTTACTCATAAGTGCTTAACAAAAAACCATAATCATCAAAGCCTCAACATTTCCATCCACAGCCAATTCAAACTGAACAGGGTTATGATCCTGAATTTACAGTCAAAGTTTTCTCCGATAAGGAACAAAACATTCTGTTTATGTTCACCAGGGATTTGAGCAAGTCACTTAACTTCTCTATGCCTTAGTTACCTCATCTATAAAATGGGGATTAATACTGTGAGCCCCATGTATGACAGGGACTGTGTCCAACTGATTAGCTTGTATCTACTCCAGGGCTTAGTACAGTACCTGGCACATAATAAGCACTTAATAAATACCACAAAAAAAATCAGGCATCAAGCGGACTCAGAACATTACAGTGGAAAACTGTCATTTCCTTCTCATTTTTCACTGTCTGAGTCCCCACAGGATGCTTGAAATATCTCTGGAGAAAATGGCCAATGTCACCACCATGATGGAATTCCTCCTCCTGGGGTTCTCCGAGGTACGGGAGCAGCAGCTGGTCCACGCTGTGCTGTTCCTCCTGCTGTACCTGGCGGCCTTGATGGGAAATCTCCTCATCGTTGCTGTCACGACCCTCGACCAGAGACTCCACACCCCCATGTACTTCTTCCTCAGGCACCTGTCCATCCTCGACCTCTGTTACATCTCCACCACTGTCCCCAAATTCATTGTCAACTCCCTGACTGACCGTAGAGAAATGTCTTTCCTGGGCTGTGTCTTCCAAGTGTTTTTCTTCATATCTTTGGCATCTACTGAAATGGCCTTGCTCACGGTGATGTCCTTCGACCGCTGCATGGCCATATGCCTCCCCCTGCATTACGAGTTCGTCATAAGCCGAGGGGACTGTGGGAAGATGGTGGCTTCTTCCTGGTTCAGTGGGAGTCTTTCTGGACTTATGCAAACAGCAGTGACCTTCTCTCTACCCTTCCGTGGGTCCAGTGAGATCCACCAGTTCTTCTGTGATATCCCCCAGCTCCTGAAGCTCTCTGGTTCTGACTGGATCATGGCGGAGATGGGCATTTCAGCCCTCATTGCATGTCTTGCCTTCGTCTGTTTCGTCTCCATGATCATCTCTTATGTCTGCATCTTCTCAGCCGTGCTGAGGATACGGTCCTCAGAAGGCTGGAACAAAGGGTTCTCCACCTGTCTGCCCCACCTCATCGTTGTGGCTTTCTTCTTCTCCACCGGTTCATTTGCTTATCTGAAACTGCCCTCTGACTCTCCCTCGTTTCAAGATCTGCTGGTGTCCGTGTTCTACACGGTGGTGCCCCCTACACTGAACCCCCTCATCTATAGCCTGAGGAATAAGGACATGAAGGCCGCCCTGAAGAAGATCCTGGGAAGGGAGAAGTTCACTTAGAATGGAATGTGGTTTTGCTTTCAATCGCTGTTTTCTCATTTATCAGATGGCGTCTCACTGATCTGCAAATGGG
The DNA here is from genome assembly GCF_004115215.2 of Ornithorhynchus anatinus. Lineage (NCBI taxonomy): Eukaryota > Metazoa > Chordata > Mammalia > Monotremata > Ornithorhynchidae > Ornithorhynchus > Ornithorhynchus anatinus. The sequence goes on from NW_024396934.1 coordinate 367,614, forward strand.
GGTGAGGGAAGAATGTTGCAATATAATTGAAATAAAACTTCAGTGGGCTTACATATATACATATATACATACATTCACGCAGAAGCAGAAATGGCGTGGTCTAGTGGTTAGAGCACAGGCCTGGGAGTCAGAGAACCTGGGTTCTAATCCTAGCTCTGCCACTTATCTGCTCTGTGACCTTAGGCATGCCCCTTAATGTCTGTGCTTAATGGAGATTAAGACATGAGCCCCATGTGGGACACGGAGTGTTCCCAACCTGATTATCTTGTATCTACCTCAGAGGTTAGTCCAGTCTAGGTTCCTCAAGAATGATTACTTGATTGATTGACTGATGTATATAAATGCTATAAGCCTGGGGTGGGGTGAATATCAAGATATTAAAGGTTACAGATGCAGTGATTTTGCTCAGGTTGGAGGAAAGGATCATCAATGGTATTTACTAAGTGCTTGGAAGAGTCCAATATAGCAGAGTTGATAGACACATTCCCTGCCCACAGAGAGCTTACAGTCTATCTCTCCCATCTCTGTTTCCTCATCAATTTGTCTTTTCTTCTCTCTGCCTCTGGCTTGTCTCCCTCTTCTCTGCTCCTTCCCCCTGTCCCTAGGTCTATTTCCCTCTGTCTCCTCCATCTCTGTCTGTCTCTTTCTGTTCCTCCTCCTGTCTCTCCCCAACTTCCTCTGTCTGCCTTTCCCCATCTCTCAGTCTGTCTCTTAACCTCTAGAAGAGATGCTCCCTACTAAAGGATGCCCCTACTAGTGGCCTCTCTCTAAGTTCCTGGAGCCATGCGCCATGGACATGGATATGCCCTCTGCCATTCTAGGTCAGACCCTCCTCAGGGCCTTACTGGGAGGTTTGCTCCATGGCTCTTTCAGTCAGTCTGTCAGTCAATCATATTTACTGTGTGCAAAGCACTGTACTAAGCGCTTGGGAGAGTACAATATAACAATAAACATGGGCTTAGGAGTCAGAGGAAATGGGTTCTAATCCTGACTCTGCCCCTTGTCTGTTGTGTGGCCTTGGGCAAGCCACTTAACTTATCTATGCCTTAGTTATCTCATCTGAAAAATGGAGAGTAAAATTGTAAGCCCCACGTGGAACAACCTGATTACTCTGTATCTACCCCAGCACTTAGAACAGTCCTTGGCACATAGTAAGCACTTAACAAATTCTATCATTATTTTATTATTATTTAAAGTTGCTGAATCCCCATTCTGTAGTTGAGGGAACTGAGGTGCACGGACGTAAAGCAACTTGCCAAAGTTCACACAACAGACAAGTGGCAGAGCTGGGATTTGAAACCGGGTCCTCAGAATCTGAAGAGATTCTGCCTCCCCTCTCTATGCCCCTAGGAGTTGGGCAAACTCATTTAGACATTAACCTGTTTGGAGCCCAAGGGCTTGGTCCAGGAGAGTTATTGTGGTTGCTTCCTGCTCTGCCCATCCACTATTCCAGAAAGGTCACAGATCAGAATGCTAAAATGAAAAAAATAAATATAGATTTTTAATTTTTTTAAGGTTTTTAAAGAGATTGCAGCTCTTTCGGGTGGAAAGAACAGGGAGCTGGAGCTAGAGGACATGAAGTCATCGTTTTGGAACTGATGGTCATAAATCGCCTTTCCCAGATTTCTACATCCTGATCAAAGTTGGGAGAGTGGTGGCCCCCATACATAGAAGAGGAAAACACTGTTGATTCTAGCCTGGAAGTTCTAGACTGTAACCTCACTCTTTAGACTGAAAGGTCGCTGTGGGCAGACAATGTGTCTACCAACTCAGTTACATTGTACTTTCCCAAGCATTTAGCACAGTGCTCTATACACAGTAAATGCTCAATAAATACCACTGATTGATTGGTTGATTTACTGAGAGGAAAAGGAAAAGAGGAGGAGGTGAAGCAACTTGTCCAAGGTCAGATAGGAGCTAAATGGTGGAGCAAGGATTAGAACCCAGGACCTCTGACTTTCAGGCCCAGACTCTTTCCACTAGGCCATGATGGGACTCAGTAATAGAACTCCTCATACGATGAGATACTTTAATAAAGATTAAAGAATAGTTTAAGGACATTCATTGTTAAGGAATATAGCACAAAATGGAATTGCATTTCCTTATTCCATAGCTTCTGGCACATATTCTAATTTATAACATGTAATTCTATGAGAAAATCTACTCACTTTGATATTCACTCCAGCCTCACACCATTTATGTGCATATCCTTATACTCTAGTACTTTTTCTATCTATAATTTATTTCAATTTCTACCTCCCCCTGTATACTGTGAATTCCCTCTGGGCAGGCATTGCATCTAGTAATTCTGTTATATAGTACTTTCCCAACCACTTAGTACAGTGATCTGCACATAGTAAGCATTCAATAAATGCCATTGAATGATTGTTCTAATAATTTTATTTGTCACATTTCTTTGGTGACACAAAGATGAGAAATGAAATGGGAGAAATGATGATCACAATCTGTGGCTAATGGAAGGCCAAACGACCTAGCAAAAGACAGTGGGAGTGGAATTACATAGCTGTAATTTATTTATTTAAATTAATGTGTGTCTTCCCCTCTAGACTGTAAACACGTTGTGGGCAAGGAATGTGTTTGTTATACTGTTATTCTCTCCCAAGGGCTTAGTACAATGCTCTGTACAACATAAGTGCTCAATAAATACTACTGGTTGACTGATTGATTGGATAAGGGAGGTGGGAAGAGTGCAGAGCTGGAAGGACCAGGATCAGAGTTCCAGAGTGGGGACTGATTCGGGATTGATGTCCCCCATACCACTCAACTAGGACTTTCCCAGAGACTCAGGATGGACATGTTGGGGTCTTCCTCTTTCTCTCTCTGCCTGCGGGAGGCGCTGCTCTCGGCTTCCTTCTGGGGACAGAGATTGGTGCGCTGCTTCATGGAACTCATGCCTTCATGATCAATCATGGATGGGAGGTTGGGAGCTGAAGGGAAGGGAGGAACGTGAAGGATTTGGGAGCTGATCTGGGAAATCACTTCAGGAGAAACAATACCCTCTGGGGAATGCCCATGGCGTCTTATGTTCATGGGGAAGGGCTACATTTGAACCCTCGTCTTTGAGTGCCCACCTCCCTGAGCCTGGCCCGGGGGTGGGGGGTCTCGCCCGATTGTGCCCCGTTTACAGATTCCCCTGCCTCCCCAGAAGCTGCCCTCTGGTGTTTCTGTCTGGCCTCAGCAGGATCACATAGACCTTGGGCCCAAAGCCGAGGAGCCCGGTGCTGGAGGCCAGGATAGAGCAGACTTCCACGACCACCACGGCCTTGCCCTTGGTGCTCAGGTATGTGGGCAGGAAGGAGACCCAGATCCTGCAGAACACCAGCATGCTGAACGTGATGAACTTGGCCTCACTGAAGCTGTCTGGCAGCTTCCTGGCCAGGAAGGCCACAGAGAGGCTTACCAGGGCCAGGAGCCCCATGTAACCCAGGATGCAGTAGAAGGCAGTGGGGGAGCCCTCGTTGCACTGGACGATGATGACCCCAGCTTCAGACGTCATGTCCACGTCAGGGAATGCTGGGGAGGTCCCCAGCCAGACCGTGCAGATGCCCACTTGGATGAGAGAGCAGATGCAGATGATGGAGGAAGGTGCCTTGGGCCCCAGCCACGTCCTCATTCTGCTCCCCGGCCCAGTAGCCTTGAAGGCCAGGATCACAGTGACTGTCTTAGCCAACAGGGTGGAAATGGCCACTGAGAAGATGACTCTGAAGTTCATCTGTCACAGGAGGCAGGTGGCCGGGCTGGGACGGCCAACAAAGGTCAAGGAGGACAGGAAGCAGAGCAGGAGGGCAGTAAGGAGCGTGTAACTGAGACTGTGGTTGTTAGCTTTCACTACGGAGGTGTCTCGGTGGTGGATAAAGACCCCTAAAACCAGAGTGGTTAGGAGAGAGAAACAGAGGGCTAAGGACACCAGAACCATTCCCAGAGGTTCCTCGTAGGAAAGGAAGATCACCGCTTTCAGGTTACACTGATCTCTTTAAGGATTTGGAAATTCATCTTCAGGGCACTTGATACATTAATACTAATAATAATAATATAATGTTGGTATTTGTTAAGTGCTTACTATGTGCAGAGCACTGTTCTAAGCGCTGGGGTAGATACAGGGTAATCAGGTTGTCCCACATGATGCTCACAGTTAATCCCCATTTACAGATGAGGTAACTGAGGCACAGAGAAGTTGACTTGCCCACAGTCACACAGCTGACAAGTGGCAGATCTGGGATTCAAACCCATGACCTCTGACTCCCAAGCCCGCGCTCTTTCCACTGAGCCACGCTGCTTCTCAATATGCATTGATCCATATCTTAAAGAAATAAATGGGATTTCCCTCCTCACCTGGGATGCGGCGTGCATTTCTGGTCCCTGGGCAAGGAAATTCACAATACCGGTGCAAAGGAAGGCAAAGAAGAGCAACCAGGAGAATAAGATGAATGGAGAAGCTGCTTTTGAAGGACTGGGACTTGTCTACCAACTCTGTTATATGATACTTTTCCAAGTGCTTAGTATACAGTGCTCTACACATGATAAGCACCCAGTAAATACCACTGATTGAGTGGAATGATGTTTGGTTCAGTCTGCCCAGTTACATTTGCACTTGGATTTTTATCCTGTATTCACCTCCACCCTGCTCAGCCTCACAGTCCATACCCTTAATTTATTTTAATATCTGTCTCTCCCTCTGGACTGTAAGCTCCCTGAGGGCAAGGAACGTACCTACCATTATATAGTACTTTCCCAAGCACTCAGTACAGTGCTCTGCACACAGTAAGCACTCAGGTGATTGATTGATTGAGGGCTACGAACATGTCTAACAACTCTGTCTTGTACTCTCCCAAGTGCTTAGAACAGTGCTCCACCCAAGGTAGGTGCTCAATTAAAAACACTGATTGATTGACTGATGACAGGGGAATGAGGGAAGCCTCCTAAATTGCAAAGGCTTTGAACCGAGCACAGAATCCAACCTCGATGAGACAATAGGGCACAGAGGAGGCTGGGGGTCCCAACTGCCCCATGCCCCCCACCTCCAGCCTGGACTAGTGGATGGACCTGGGGCCCAGGAGTCAGAAGGACCTGGGTTCTAATCCTGGCTCGGCCACGTGTCTGCTAAATGCCCGCTGTATGACCTTGGGAAAATCAGTTCACTTCTCTTTGCCTCAGTTACCTCAGTTTTAAAATGGGGATGAATAATAATAATAATAATGATGGTATTTGTTAAGCACTTGTTATGTGCAAAGCACTATTCTAAGCACTGGAGGGATACAAGGTGATGAGGTTGTCCCACGTGGGGCTCACAGTCTTAATCCCCATTGTACAGATGAGGTAACTGAGGCACAGAGAAGTGAAGTGATTTGCCCAAAGTCACCCAGCTGACAAGTGGCGGAGTTGAGATTAGAACCCAAGACCTCTGATTCCCAAGCCCGGGCTCTTTCCACTGAGCCATGCTGCTTCTCTAGAAAAGCAGCAAAGAAACCTTTCATAAATGTTTTTTTCATAAAGAAAGGATGAAAACTATAAGCCCCATTTGGAGCAGCGTGATGTAATGGATAGGCACGGGCCTGGGAGTAAGGAGGTCATGGGTTCTAATCCTGGCTCTGCCACATGTCTGCTGTATGACCTTGGACAAATCACTTCACTTCTCTGTGCCTCAGTTATCTCATCTGTAAAATGAGGATTGGGAGTTATAAACCTCGTGTCGGCCGGGGACTGTGTTCACCCCATTTGCTTGTATTCCCCTCAGCACTTAGTAGAGTGCTTGGCATATAGTAAGCGCTTAAATGCTACAATTATCATTATTATTATTACATGAACTGTGTCCAACCTGATTAGCTTGTATCTACCCTAGCACTTAGTGTAGTGCCTAGCACATAGTAAGCACTCAACAGAAACCATAAAAAAACCTCTAAGCATCTTGGTGCCTTTGTCAGAGACTGAGGCACAGATAATAGTCGGGGTATTTGTTAAGCGCTTACTATGTGCTCAGCACTGTACTAAGCCCTGGAGTAAATACCAGATCATCAGGTAGGAGGGAGAACTTGTATTGAATCCCCATTTTGCACATGAAGGAACTGAAGCACAGAGAAGTGAAGTGACTTATCCAAGGTCACAACAGCAGACAAATGGCAGAGCTGGGATTAGAACCCAGGTTCTTCTTATGCCCTGGCTAGTGGTCTATCAGCTAGGCCATGTTGCTTCTCTAGACACCTAGGAAATGCTTAACAAACATCACAGTCTGTTGTTATTATCATTGTTATTTCTCACTCTCAGAAAGCTCTCCCGGAATGTCCTGCCCAGCCCACCGCTGTTTGACTGGGAAGCACGATTCTCCGCAGACACCTACCCATTCGATTGCTGATCTCCCCCTCGGCACAGGGAACACAGTCGTAGCAGCAGTCGGCTTTCCCTTCCTGAGTTGTTTTCCTGAATCCCGGCCAGCAGCTCTCGCTACACATGGAGCAGAGGTTCTGTGTGAGGAGGGGAAGAGAGAAATGGGCAGGACATTGAGCCATTCCTCCCTGGAACTCAGAGGCATGGGGGAAGACAGGAAAGGATATAGAAATTCTAGGGCAACGTTCTACTCCTTACAAAGGGGTGGGAGACTATGAATTCAATCAAAGCTGGAAACAATCTTCATCATCAGTGGGATCTATTGAGCAGTTACTTTGTGCTCAGTGCTGCACTAGGCACTTTAGAGAGCAATCAATCAGTCAGTCAAAACATCAGTGGCATGTATTGAGCACTTAATGTGTGCAGAGCACTGTATTAAGTGTTTGGGAGAGTAAAATGCAAAAGGGTTGGTGTATATGTTCCCTGTGCACAACAAGCTTACAGTCTAGATGGGGAGACCGGCATCAATATAAAAAAATTAATTAATTTTAATATATAACTTGTGGATATGTACTTAAGTGCTGTAGGACAAATATCAAATGCCCAAAGGGCACAGATCCAAGCACATAGATGACACGGAAGGAAGACAATGCTAGGGGATAATTGGGCTTAATCAGGGAAGGCTTCTTGCAGGATGTGTGGCTTTAATAAGACTTTGAACCTGGGGAAAGTGGTGGTCTGGCATTTATGGAAGAGAAGGAAGTTCCAGGTCAGAGGGAGGACATGGGGTAGGGGTAGGTAGCAAACTTGAGGAGATTGAGGTACAGTAAGTAGCTGATGCTAGAGGAGCAGAGTGTGGGGGCCGGACTGTAATAGGAGATCAGTGAGGTAAGGTAGGAGGGAGGGAGTTGACTGAGGGCTTTAAAGCCAGTGGTACGGAGTCTTCTCATTTTATTTCATCCAATTTTCCAGCTCTACCGGCTTCCAGTCCAAGATGACAATCTGGGATCTCATGCAATAATGCCTCCTCAATAAACTGATCAATCAGTGGCATTTAGTGAGCACTTGCACTGTATAAAGCACTGTATTAAGCACTTTGCAGAGTACAGTATAAGAGTTGGAAGACACGTTCCCTGTATACATGGAGAATCCAGGCCAGAAGAGGAGACAGACATTAAAGTAAACTACCGATATGGACGTTGTGGGCCCGGAATGTGTTTGTTACACTGTTACACTGCATCCTCCCAAGGGCTAAGTATAGCGCTCTGCCCACAGTAAGCACTCAGTGATTACGATTGACTGACAGAAAGACCGTGGGACTGAGTGTGGGGTGAAACTGTACAGCATCTTCCTGGCCAGGAAGGCCACCATTAACCTGACCATGGCCAGGAGTCCCATGTAGCCTGGGACACAGTAGAAAGCAGTGGCGGAACCCTCAGTACATTGGATGATGATGACCCTGGCCTCAAATGCCACATCCACGTGGGAGAATGGAGGTGAGGTCCCCAACCAGACCGTGCAGATGCCCACTTGGATGAGGGAGCAGATGCAGATGATGAAGGAAGGCACCATGGGCCCCAGCCATGTTCTCATTCTGCTCCCCAGCCCAGTGGCCCTGAATGCCAGGACCATGATGACCGTCTTGGCCATCACAGCGGAAATGGCCAGGGAGAAGATGACTCCAAAGGCCGTTTGTCACAGCACGCAGGTCATCTCACCCTCCTCCTCCTCCTCATTTATTACATGAGAAAATAGACCATCCCATGTTATCTTCTCCTCACTGATGATGAAATCTTGGCCAGCTGGGGCCAGGGGGATGAACTCTCCCACTCTGATGTAGACTTTGGTTCCATTCTGTAAAATCTGATAGTTCAGGATATCAAACCTACTGTTCGTCCAGCTGAGGTCATCCAAATGGACCCACTCATCAGCGCCAGTATAGATCCGAGCGTTCTTCAGAGGCGAGTGGAGCTGGAGGGAGAAGGAGACACCAGTGACTCAAGTCACCAAAGTAGCAGAGTACTAGAGTGGACAGAGGGAGGGAAGAATTACCTGCCATGGATGAGGGATCCAGCTTGGTCCATCTCCCAATGCCTCCATGTCCTTGGCAACCCAGATCTCTTGGTGGAGTGTGTGGGCGATGACCTATACAGTGCTGTACACGCTGTAACTTTGGGGAGACAGGTTCATGTCTCAGAAGTCCAAGGACCTACTTTCCAGCGTATCGTTTAAATCACACAGTCCCAGAGAATCAAGTCTATCCAGATCTTCTACAAATGGAGAATCAAAGGTCCACTGCCAGAATGATGGAAGAAACATATCCTGAGGATATTTCTGAATGTTCAGGGTCCGTTTGAAATCCCTGAAACCCAGAATCCCCTTCCTATGAACTGAAAATGACAAGGAGCCTTGGAAAAAGGTGTTATTTCTGATATAAGAAATTGTTGTAAAATCCCAATCGGATGTGGTGACCCAAACCTTCTCAAGAATAGGGAGGTTATGCAGATTAAAAACGAATGGCAGTAAAGAGTACGTATCTCCACAAGCAGCAACTACATTCGCTGATGATGTCATAATTTGTTTGTAGTGAGAGCCAATCCTATATGTATATTTGGTAAAATACTCATGGATTCGTTCAACATGAGCCACACAGATGCCATTCTTGGCCATCTCCTCTGTTAGGGCCGTAGCAAACGTCTCCCATTGAATGTCATCGGTAACCAGGAGGCCGATCCAGACCCAGTGGAAATGTTTCATGAGAGTGATCATCCCCAAAGGCAGATGTGGGGAACTCACAGAGATTTGATAGAGAGAATGGAACCGGGCCTTACTTCTGAGAGTGGGGTCCTCTGGGCCGTAGCAGATCTAAATGGGAGACAGAGCAGGGGAAGAGGGGACTCCAGAGTGGACATATGGACAGACAGACATCACCACGCTAATACAATCACTCATCCTATCCCTCCTGGATTACTGCATCAGCCTCCTTGATGACCTCCCAGCCTCCTGTCTCTCTCCACTCCAGTCCATACTTCACTCAGCTGCCCAGATCATTCTTCTACAAAAACACTCAGGATATGTCACCCTGCTCCTCAAAAAACTCGAGTGGTTGCCCATCCACCTCCACATCAAACAACTCCTCACCATTGGCTTTAAAACACTCCACCACCTTGCCCCCTCTGACCTCATCTCGCTTCTCTCCTTCTACAACCCAGCCCTCATACTTTGCTCTTCTAGTGCTAACCTTCTCACTGCGTTTCGATCTCAGCTATCTCGCCACCGACCCCTAGCCAACATCCTGCATCTGGCCTGGAAGGCCCTCCCTTCTCAAATCCCACAGACAATTACTCTCGACCACTTCAAAGTCTTATTGAAGGCACATCTCCAAAAGGCCTTCCCAAATTAAGCCCCACCTTCCCTCATCTCCCACTCCCTTCTGTGTTGCCCAGACTTGCTCCTTTTGCTCTTCCCTCCTCCCAGCCCCACAGCACTTATGTACAAAGCTGTAATTTTATTTATTTGTATTCATGTCTGTCTCCCCACCTCTTAACTGTGAGCTCATTGTGGGTAGGGAATGTATCTGTTTATGGTTGCATTGTCCTCTTCCAAGTGCTCTGCACAAAGTAAACACTCCATAAATACGATTGGTTGAATGAATGAATGAATCAATCAATGAATCAATGAATCACACCATATTCCCAATTCAATCAATCAGTCCATGGTGTTTACTGACCACTTTCTAGGTGTAGAGACCTGTACTACATGCTTGGGGGAATACATTATAGCTGGCAGACAGGCTCACTGCCCACGAGAGGCTTACAGTCTCCAGGGGGTCAGTATCTTTCATTCCAGGCAAAGACACAAGTCCATTTCATTGACTTTGGCTCATTCATTCATTCAGTCGTAATTACTGAGTGCTTACTGTGTGCAGAGCATTGTACTAAGTGCTTGGAAAGTACAATTTGGTAACAAATAGGGACAATACCTACCCAACATTGCGCTCACAGTCTAGAAGGGGGGAGACAGATAAGAAAACAAGTAGACAGGCATCAATAGCATCACTATAAATAAATAGAATTACAGATACATACACATCATTAATAAAATGAATAGAGTAATAAATATGCACATATATACACAAGCCCTGTGGGGCAGGGATGGGGTAGAACAGAGGGAGTCAGGGCAATGGGGAGGAGCAGAGAAAAAGGGGGAATTTCCTAGTCTTGGACTGTCCATGGGACAGCACTTGCGCAGGGCCTGGCACATAGTAAGTGCTTAACAAATACCATAAAAAAACAACAGTGACAACAACAGTGACAGCAACAACAAACTAATGCTTGTCTACCCATTGCCTTTGGGAGTCCTCACCTGGGGGAGCTTATAGAGTCCCAGCAGCCAGGAGCCAGTAGTGGACACTGCCAACGATAGCCCTCCTATGACAGCCAGCAGTTTGTCCCGCTGCTCCGGGTCACAGCTATAGCTGGGGCCAGTTGTGGCTCTTCCTGAGATCAGAGCCATGGAACTCTGAGCTGTGATCATGTCCAGGAAGTGGACGTTGAAGAGGTGGAAGCCCAGGGAAATATTGGGTAACAGGATGGGGTCCTTGTTGATCTCCTCCACAGCAAACACCAGGGCTATGAGCTGCTGGTAGTGTTTGGTGAAGCATCTGTAATGGGAAGGAAGGGAGATGGCACAGAATCATTGGGGCATAGCAAAAAGAGCTCAGGCCTGGGGGTCGGAAGGACCTGAGTTCTACTCCCACCACCACCACTTGCCTGCTGTGTGACCCTGAACGAGTCACTTCATGTCTCTGTGCCTCAGTTCCCTCATCTGTGAAATGGGGATTAAAACTGTGAGCCCCTTGGGGGACATGAATTGTGTCCAACCTGATTAACCTGACTCAACTCCAGGGTTTAGTATGGTGCCTGGCACCTAGGAAGCACTTAACAAATACCCCAGCAAAAAAAAAGTGTGTTGAACAGTCGAGCGGCAGTGGGACAGAGATGAGGAAGAGAAAGCCCCTGGGAGCTACAAGGGTAGTGGGAAGTGAGTCCCAGCCTTCCCAAATCTTTGAGAGAGAAAGCCTCAAGGACACTGCAAACTAATCTAGGTGGGTGAGTCAATCAATCAGAGATTTTGATTAAACACTTTCTGTGTGCAAAGCACTGTACTAAGTGCTTGGGAGAGGGCAATATATAACAGTCCTGATGAAAGAGGTGGTGGGTGCGGTCTGGGGTCTGCATTATGCAAAAAGTGACCTTGGGAGGCAGGGAAAGCAACAGGAGAAAGATCTACAGAATACATAATGATATTAATTATGGTATTTGTTAAGCGCTTACTATGTGCCAAGTACTGTTCTAAGCACTGGCGTAGATACAATATAATCATGTTGTCCCATGTGGGGATCACAGTCTTAATCTCCATTTTACAGATGAGATAACTGAGGCACAGAGAAGTTAAGTGACTTGTCCAAAGTCACACAGCCGACAAGTGGTGGAGCCAGGATTAGAGCCCACAGCCTCTGACTCGCAAGCCCGTGCTCTTGCCACTAAGCCACACTGCTTCTCTACATAGCAGTAGACTCCAGGAGCAATCAGCCAGTGCTATTCATTGAACACTCACTGTGTAATAATAATGTTGGTATTTGTTAAACACTTACTATGTGCAGACCACTGTTCTAAGCACTGGGGGAGATACAGGGTAATCAGGTTGTCCCATGTGAAGCTCAGAGTTAATCCCCATTTTACAGATGAGGTAACTGAGGCACAGAGAAGTTGTGACTTGCCCACAGTCACACAGCTGACAAGTGGCAGAGCCGGGAGTCGAACCCATGACCTCTGACTCCGAAGCCCAGGCTCTTTCCACTGAGCCACGCTGCTTCCCCTTGTACAGAGCATGTAAGTGCTTGGGAGAGTACAATACAACAGAGTTGGTAGAAACGTTCCCTGCACACAACGAGGTTACAGTCTAAAGGAGGAGAGAAAGTAAAGGAGGGAATTCATAGGCTTGAAATCTCCTTCTGAAGCCAACAAATTTGTATCTCCAAACTCTGTAATATTGTACTCTCCCAAGCACTTAGTACACATGGTAATCCATTAATCAATCAATCAGCGGCATTTGAGGTCTTACTGTGTGCAGAGTACTGAACTAAGTGCTTAGTACTAAGTGCTTATGGGCAGGGAAAGTGTCTACCACCTCGGTTGCATTGTACTCTTCCAACCACTTAGTACAGTGCTCTTCCACACCGTAAGTCCTCAATAAATACCACTGATTGATTGTTGAGCTTCCTGAACAGCTACATATGGGCTCTGGCCCTTGACCCTTTATCGTAGATGTCAATGCCATTGGTGAGCCAGCATCCGTGCCCGCTGCCCTTCCTTTCTCCCCCTCCCAGTGATGCCCCCCCCCCCCCATTCCCACCTATCCTACATCATGGTAAACACCAACACTTACTCTGTGGGGTTGGGATAGAAAAGTGGTTGTTCCATTAAGTTCTCAAGGACGCCTAAATGACTCAGAATCATATCCAGAGAGAAGAGTCCTTCGATCACCACATCTCCATCCTGGTAGTAGCCAGTTGAATGATTTCTCTCCAAGGTGCAGGGACGGTTGACCATCCTGCACTGAACACCATGAAGCTGGGAGAATAGTGTGGTCCACAGAAGACTATGCCTCATGGCCACAGCCCTAGAACACAAAGACAAAACTACTCCCTGGAGGGCCAGGCTGATCCAGAGGCAGATAGGTTGAGATGAGAGAACTGTTCAGTGTTTTAGGCTCCCCTGAGGATTCATTCCACGCACGGATGCAGTGCCTGGATGGAGACGGTCCTCGCTCCTGGATGTCAGAGGTAGCGGATGAGGGGGATATTTATAGGGGTGCTTTTTCCTGATGCAAGAGTTACTAGTTCCACCTGATGATCTTTGTTTTCGGTGGTGTAAGTGACCTGAGACTCCTCTTTCTCCTCTCTCTCCTGGCCTCTACCCCACTCCCAGAGAGGGTGAAATCACCGTCACTGAGGAATAGCAACCTTGTTTGCTGCACCTGCGTACTCATGATCACTGGACAAACAAGTGTAAGAGTTGCTATTCTCCCAGGTACTTAGTAGAGTGCTCTGCAGGCAGCAAACATTCAATAAATACCATGGATTCATTGTGGACAGGGAACGGGTCAACCAATTCTGTTGTACTGTACTTTCCCCAGTGCTTAATACAGTGCTCTGCACACAGTAAGCACTTGGTAAATGCCACAGATTGATTGGGGGCAGGGAATGTGGCTACTAAGTCTGTTGTATTGGACTCTCCCACATGCTTAGTACAGTGCTCTGCACACAATAAGTGCTCAATAAATACCATTGATTGATTGATATGTAGAACATCCAGAAGAGGCCTAGGGACCTCAGTGGAAGCAGGTTTCTAAAAAGGTTCAGACACTTCTTCAAACATAGAACCACAAAGTGTCCTCAGTCTGCGTGTCCCTTTGCCAACAAGCCCTTGTGTTGTCTGGACAATCTCCAGTGACAGGGGCAGAGAAATGTGGCCTAGTGGAAAGAGCATGAGCCTGGGAGTCAGAAAACTTAATAGTAATAATTAACTTCTAACTACCCCAGCACATAGAACAATGTTCAACACATAGTAAGCACTTAACCAATACCATTTAAAAAGGGGGATTTAAGGAAGACTCCTTCTTTCTCGGGAGTTTCAGAATCACTGTCTGAAGTGGCTGAAGTAAAAGAAGAATAGTCCGGTATATCTGATTCACAGAGAGTTCTTCAATGAGTTTGAGCAAACCCAAAAGGAGTTCCTTTGGATTTACAAATCTGTACCAGCAAATCTAATATTTTCAAACACTCTCCTCTTTTTAGATCTTCCTATTTGTAACACAAAATACATCTTATGATGGGACCGATGGGATTCCAGCCCATGCATTTGATGATAACCTTGTTCTTTTCATTTGGAATTATGTCTAATATTTGGACTATATATCCTTCTTCTAAGCACTTTTGGCTTGCCAACTGGAAGAGGCTAAAATCTTCTCCTTTGAAGTCAGGCTCTTCTAGGATTTACTGCCCCAGTCCTTCCACAGCCCAGGTTGCCGCTGCCCACCGGACGGGGAGTCAGTCAGGCCCCGAAGACCGGCCAGGGGCAGGGGACAGGCAGGAGGCAAGGCCAGGGCCAAACTCATGTGACCGGGAGAGGCCCGGGCAGAGGTCTGTGCTCTGGCAGTGAGTGTCACTTGGGTTCTTGGCTGCTTCGTATCCATCCTTATCTCTTACGTTGACATCTTCTGGGCCACACTGAGGATGAGATCCACTGAGGGCCAGGCCAAAGCCTCTTCCACCTGCCTGCCTCACCTTGCTGTTATCTCTCTGTATCTTTTCATGGGTTTGTTTGCCCATCTGAAGCTGCCCTTATCCTCCCCATGAGCACTAGACCTGCTGGTGTCCGTGTTCTACACAGTGCTGCCCCTCACCCTGAATCTCCTCATCTACAGCCTGAGGAACAAGAACATGAAGATCTTCCCAAACTGGGGAAGATCTTCTCCAGCAACTTCATTTCCGGGATGAACCGACCCTCTTTCTTGCTGGGGTAAGAGGAAGATGGAGGGATCCACTTGAGGGAAACAGCATGGCATGGTGAAGAGCCTGAGCCTGGGAGGCAGAGGACTTGAGTTCTAATTCTGTGTCTGCCACTTGTCTGCTGTGTGACCTTGGGCAACTCACTTCCCTGTGCTTCAATTCCTTCATCTGCAAAATGGGGATTCAGTACCTGTTCCCCCTCGTATTTAGACTGAGAGTTCCATGTGTGACAGGGACTGTGTCCATTCTGATGATCTGTATCTACTCCAGTGGTTAATAAAGAAAATAGTAAGTTCTTAGCAAATACCACTTTCATTATTAAGGGAGGAGTCTAGTCTCATTGGTCTACAGGACAGAGCGTTCCTACTGTTCTTCCCCCCTCAACCCTTTTCCATTCTCCATTCCCTCTCATTTTTTTTTTGTCATGGTATTTGTTAAATGCGCATTATCAGGCACTGTATTAAGTGCTGGGGTCGATACAAGCTAATCAGGTGGGACACAATCCATGTCCCACATGAGCTCACAGTCGTAATCTCCATTTTACTGACGAGGCAACTAAAGCCCCGAGAAGTGAGGTGACTTGCCCAAGGTCACACAGCAGACAAGTGGCAGAGTAAGATTAGAACCCAGGACCTCTGACTCCCAGGCCCAGGTTCTTTCCACTGGACCATGCTGCTTCTAAGCACTTACGTGCTGTACTTAGTACTGGTATAGATACACATTAATCAGGCTATGAACCCCTTGAGGGCCAGGGGCCCTTTCTAATTTTGACTGGTATATTTTTTATGGTATTTGTTAAGTCCTTATTACATACCAGTCTATGCACTGAGCACTGGGTATATACAAGTTAACCAGGTGACCCACAGGGGGCTCACAATCTTAATTTCCATTTCACAGATGAAGTAACTGAAGCACAGAGAAGTGAAGTGACTTGTCCAAAGCCACATGGCTGACAAGTGGAGGAGCCAGAATTAGAACACAAATCCTCTGACGCTCAGGCCCATGCTCTTCCCACTAGGTAAGACTGCTATTCTTCCCCAACACTTAGCATACTGCTTGGCACAGAGTAAGTGCTTTAATAAATACTCAGACCACATAGCCATTAACCACTACTGACTGGGCTCTGGACCAAACAGATCCCCGATTCCTCCAGAATCCTGCTGACCAACAATTACAGCTTCCAGGACCCTCGGTATCCTCCTTTTTTTAATGGCATTTGTAAAGTGCTTACTATGTGCCAGGCACTGTACTAAGTGCTGCGGTAGATACAAGCTAATCAGGTTGAACACAATCCATGTCCCACATGGGCTTACATTCATAATCTCCATTTCACAGATGAGGTAAATGGGACACAGAGATGTGACTTATCCTAGATCATAGAGCAGAAAAGTGGTGGAGCCAAGATTAGAACCCAGGACCTCTAACTCCTAGGCCCTGGCTCTTTCCACTAGGTTATGCTGCATCTCAATAATAAAATTCTTCATGCTATAAGTTACTTTAATAAAGACGAAACAGTAGTTTAATGTTAATGTTAGAGAACATAGCACAAAGTGGAGTTTCATATTCTTTTTCCATAGGTTCTGGAATAAATCCTGATTTATAACATTTATTTACATGAGAAAATCAACTCCAAGGTAAATTAGGGTCAACGTGGATATTTTGATGATGATAGTGTCATTTGTTAAGTACTTACCATGTGCCCTAAGCATTTATTATATCCCCCTCTATATTGTAAGCTCGTTGTGGGCAGGGACTGTGTCTGTTTATTGTTTTATTGTACTTTCCCAAGTGCTTAGTACGGTGCTCTGCACACAGTAAGCACTTAATAAAAATGACTGAATTGAATGCCAAGCACTGTTCTAAGCCTGGAGTAGATACAAGTTAATCAAGTTGGGTGCAGTTCCTGTCCCACGTGGGGCTCACAATCTAAGTAGCAGGGAGAACAGAATTGAAACCCACTTTACAGATAAGGAATCCCATTTTGCAGGTGAGGATTTTTGCTTCTCACTCAATCCTCCAGATTATTTAAGAAGACTTTAATAGTCTGATCACCTTCCTCCCCACCTCCCAATCCAACACCACAACTCTCCCCAATGTCAAATCCCTCTTCCTCAGAAATCCTTCCCTGATTAGTTCACAGCATCCCAATCTCTCTAGCTCATTGCTCAATATATATGGTGCTCCTAACCTTAGCACTTATGCATTTTTTCATATTTCATGTAATGATTTATTCAGCTATTTTTCATCCTGATACATTTTTGCTACTACTAATAATAATTGTGGTATTGGTTACTCAATCAATCAGTGGTATTTATTCAATAGTATTTATTTATTTTCATTCAATAGTATTTATTGAGCGCTTACTATGTGCAGAGCACTGTACTAAGCGCTTGGAATGAACAAGTCGGCAACAGATAGAGACAGTCCCTGCCATTTGACGGGCTTACGGTCTAATCAGGGGAGACAGACAGACAAGAACAATGGCAATAAACAGAGTCAAGGGGAAGAACATCTCGTAAAAACAATGGCAACTAAATAGAATCAAGGCGATGTACATTTCATTAACAAAATAAATAGGGTAATAAATGTATACAGTTGAGCAGACGAGTACAGTGCTGAGGGGATGGGAAGGGAGAGGAGGAGGAGCAGAGGGAAATGGGGGGAAAAGAGGGTTAAGCTGCGGAGAGGTGAAGGGGGGTGGTAGAGGGAGTAGAGGGAGAAGAGGAGCTCAGTCTGGGAAGGCCTCTTGGAGGAGGTGAGTTTTAAGTAGGGTTTTGAAGAGGGGAAGAGAATCAGTTTGGCGGAGGTGAGGAGGGCGTTCCAGGACTGTGGGAGTATGTGGCCCAGTGGTCGACGGCGGAATAGGCGAGACCGAGGGACGGTGAGGAGGTGGGCGGCAGAGGAGTGGAGCATGCGGGGTGGGCGGTAGAAAGAGAGAAGGGAGGAGAGGTAGGAAGGGGCAAGGTGATGGAGAGCCTTGAAGCCTAGAGTGAGGAGTTTTTGTTTGGAGCGGAGGTTGATAGGCAACCACTGGAGTTGTTTAAGAAGGGGAGTGACATGCCCAGATCGTTTCTGCAGGAAGATGAGCCGGGCAGCAGAGTGAAGAATAGACTGGAGCGGGGCGAGAGAGGAGGAAGGGAGATCAGAGAGAAGGCTGACACAGTAGTCTAGCCGGGATATAACGAGAGCCCGTAGCAGTAAGGTAGCCGTTTGGGTGGAGAGGAAAGGGCGGATCTTGGCAATATTTATTGAGCATCTACTATGTGCAGAACACCATACTAAGCGTTTTGGACAGTACAATGTAACAGAGGTGGTAGACAGGTTCCCTCCCCACATAGAGCTTTGTACCAAGCTAGTGTGTCAGATTCAAGTTCATCAGGATAGATACAGTTCTTGCACCACTTGGGACTCACAGTCTAGTAGGAGAGAGAACAGGTATTGAATCCTCATTTTACAAATGAGGAAACAGAGAAGGTAAATAACTTGCCCAAGGTCACCCACCCTGGTGGTTGGCAGAGCTGAGATAGAACTCAGGTCCTCTGACTCCTAGGCCTGTGCTCTTTCTACTAGGCCATGCCACTTCCCCTTCATTCATTCATTCAATCATTCATTCAATTGTATTCATTGAGTGCTTACTGTGTGCAGAGCTTACTGTGTGCTTGGGAGAGTATAATACAACAATAAACAGACCCAGTCCCTGCCCACAATGAGCTTACAGTCTAGAAGGGGAGACAGACACTAATATAAATAAATAAATTGCAGAACACTATATCAATCACTTGGGAGAGTAAATGCAACAGAGTTGGTAGACACATGCCCTGCCCACAGTGAGCTTTTTTTTTATATTTGCTAAGTTCTCACTATGTGCCAGGCACTGTTCTAAGCACTGGAGTAGAAGGAAGGTAATCAGTTTGGGTACAGTCCATGTCCTACATGCAGCTCACAGTGCCAAACCCCATTTTACAGATGAGGTAACTGAGGCACAGAGAAGTTGAGCCCAAAGTCACACAGCAGACAAATGGTGGAGGTGTATCTAGAACCCAGGTCCTTTTGTTTCCCAGACCCGGGCTCTAACCATTAGGCCATGCTGCTTCCCCTGAGCTTAGAGTATAGAGAAGGGAGCTTGCCCCCTCCTACCATACCTGGCTGATCTACTACAACACTTGACTCCTCCAATGCCAAGCTACTCACTGCACCTACTCACTGGTGTTTTAGAGGCAGTTCTTGACAAATAGTAAGCGCTTAACAAATACCATCATTACTAGGTCCCAATGATAGCCAAAGGGACTAGAACACAGTTCCAATGTTCTTTTTTTAATTTTTTATGGTAGTCGTTAAGAATTTACTATGTGCCAAGCACTGTTCTAATCTCTGGGCATTGTTCTAATTGCTGGGCACTGTCCCAAGTGGTGCTATTAATACCACAACTAATGTCAATGCTCTGCCATTAATGAACTTGTATCTAACTCAGCGCTTAGACCAGGACTTGACACATAATAAGTGCTTAACAACTACCATAAAAATAAAATAAAACAAAACAAAACGAAATAAAAACCCCCAATGATTGTTTGGTAACTTCCATTGCCTTGGTTTCCCCCATAATGAGCGATCTTAGATTGTGAGTACCCCTTCCCAGTACTTAGTATAGCGCCTTGAACACAGTAAGGGCTTAATAAATATTATTACTAGTACTATCATTTTCAGTATTTCTGCTTAGCCTAACCTTCTTGCCAAATGCCCAAGAAGATTCGTCTCCTAGACAATCTCTTTTTTTTAATGGTATTTATTGAGCGTTTGCTATGTGGAGAGCACTGTCATAAGTGCTTGGGAGAGTACAGTACAACAAAATTAACGGGTATGTTCCCTGCCCATAATGAGTCTTACTCTCTGTACTGTCAGCTTCTTGTGGGCAGGGAACCCGCATACCAATTCTACCGCTTTGTACTCTCCTAATCAGTAAATTTATTATTCAATCACTCAGTCAATGGCAGTCTTGAGCACTGACTCTCTAGAGGGTTAGGCATGCCAGGGAGGGAGTGGAGGGAAGGGAGGACAGTGAGGCAAGGATTCAAAGAGAAAGCTTTGTACTGAGGACCATTTTGGCCAAACCTTCCCTGAAGAAGAGCTCTCTGTATACATCCATGGCAAAGGGAGAGAATCAGTTCACCCTGGAAATGAAGTGGACAGAGAAGATCTTCCCCAGGGCAGCCTTCATGTCCTTGTTCCTCAGGCTGTAGATGAGGGGGTTCAGGGTGGGGGGCAGCACTGTATAGAACACAGACACCAGCAGGCCGAGCTTCGATGGGGAGGATGAGGGTGGCTTCAGATGGGCAAATGAACCCGTGCAAAGATACAAAAAGACCACAATGAGGTGAGGCAGACAGGTGGAGAAGGCTTTGGTCCGGCCCTTGGTGGCCGGCATCTTCAGCACCGCCAAGAAGATGTGGACATAAGACACGAGAATAGATACAAAGCAGCCCAAACACAAAATAACACTGAGGACAAGAGCACAGATCTCTGCTCGGGCCTCCCCAGGGCACATGAGTTTGAGCAACTGGGGGACATCACAGAAGAATTGGTGGATAATGCGAGGACCACAAAAGTGGGAGGAAAAGGTGGCAGCCCTGTGCATCAGGGAGTAGAGACCCCCGCTGAGCCAGGATGCAGTGGCCATCTTCCTACAAACCTCTTGGTCCATGATGGTGTCATAGCGCAAGGGGCAGCAGATGGCCGCGTAGCGGTCATAGGACATTGCAGTAAGGATGAAAAACTCTGAACCACCAAAAAGAATCATTAAAAGGACCTGTGTAGTACACCCCAGGAAGGAGATGGATCTGCTGTTGGTCAATGAGTTGAGGATGGATTTGGGGACGGTGGTGGTGATGTAGCAGAGATCTAAGAGAGACAAGTTCCTGAGGAAGAAGTACATGGGGCTGTGGAGATGCTGGTCGAGGGTGGGGATGGCCAAGATAAGGAGATTCCCTGTCAGGGCCACCAGGTAGACCAGGAGGAACAATGCGGCGTGGACTAGCTGCAGCTCCCAGACCTCCGAGAAACCCAGCAGGAGGAATTCCGTCACCATGGAGACATTGGCCATTTTCTACTTGGATTTCCTGAGAACAATGTGGACAGGAAATGAGAAAGTGGATGATTGGAATTCATTTAAAATTCCAGCTGGATGCCCAATTTGAAAACATACTATTCCTCAACTTCTCATTCATTCATTCATTCATTCATTCATTCATTCATTCATTCATTCATTCATTCCATCATATTTATTGAGACGTACAATTCAGCAATAGAGACAATCCCTGCCTACACCGGGCTTACAGTCTAGAAGGGGGAGACAGACATCAAAACAAGTAAACAGGCATCAGTATAAATAAATAGAATTGTTCATATGTACATATATACACAGGTGCTGTGGGGCGGGAAGAAGGGGTAGAGCATAGGGAACA
The DNA here is from genome assembly GCF_004115215.2 of Ornithorhynchus anatinus. Lineage (NCBI taxonomy): Eukaryota > Metazoa > Chordata > Mammalia > Monotremata > Ornithorhynchidae > Ornithorhynchus > Ornithorhynchus anatinus. The sequence goes on from NW_024396934.1 coordinate 388,989, forward strand.
AGTCGGGGTGACGTGGAGGGGAGGAGGAGCTGAAGGAAAGGGGGGCTTAGTCTGGAAAGGCCTCTTGGAGGAGGTGAGCCTTCAGTAGGGCTTTGAAGGGGGGAAGTGTGATTGCATGGCGGATGTGAGGAGGGAGGACCTTCCAGGTGCTTAAGAAAGGATTTGGGTCAAGAGAAGCAGCGTGGCCTAGTGGAAAGAGCCCAGGCTTGGGGGTCAGAGGGCCTGGGTTCTAATTCCCATCTATTCTCCATTTACTTCCTTGGAGAACTCATTCATTCCTATGGCTTCAACTACCACCTCTAATAATAATAATAATGTTGGTATTTGTTAAGCACTCGCTATGTGCCAGGCACTGTTCTAAGCGCTGGGGCAGATACAGGGTAATTAGGTTGTCCCATGAGGGCTCACAGTCTTAATCCTCATTTTACAGATGAGGTAACCGAGGCATCAAGAAGTGAAGTAATAATAATGTTGGCATTTGTTAAGCGCTTACTATGTGCAGAGCACTGTTCTAAGCGCTGGGGGAGACACAGGGGAATCAGGTTGTCCCACGTGGGGCTCACAGTCTTAATCCCCATTTTCCAGATGAGGGAACTGAGGCCCAGAGAAGTGAAGAGACTTGCCCACAGTCACACAGCTGACAAGTGGCAGAGCCGGGACTCGAACCCATGATCTCTGACTCCAAAGCCCGTGCTCTTTCCACTGAGCCACGCTGCTTCTCTATGCAGGTAATACCCAAATCTATATCTCCAGTCCTGGTCTCTCTCTTTCTCTTCCGTCTCGCATTTCCTCTTGCCTTCAAGACATCTCTACTTGGATGTCCTCCCTCCACCTCAAGCTTAACATGTCCAAAACAGAACTCCTTGTTTTCCTACCCAAACCCTGTCCTCTCCTGACTTTCCCATCAGAGTAGATGGCACCATCATCCTTCCTGTCTCACAAACCTATAACCTTGGCATTATCCTTGACTCCTCTTTTTCATTCAACCCACATATTCAATCCATCACTAAATCTTGTTGGTCCCACCTTCACAACATTGCAAAAATCCACCCTTTCCTCTCCATCCAAATGGCTACCATGTTAATGCAATCACTCATCCTATCCTGCCTGTATTATTCCATCAGCCTCCATACTGTCCTCCCAAATTTCTGTCTCTTCCCTCTCCAGTCCATACTTCACTCCGCTGCCCGGATCATTTTTCTACAAATATTTTCAGGACATGACACCCCACTCCTCAAGAAACTCCAGTGGTTGCCCATCCAAATCAGCATCAAACAAAAACACCTCACTATTGGCTTTAAAGCACTCCATCACCTTGCCCCCTCCTATCTCACCTTGCTACTCTCCTACTACAACCCAGGCCGCACAATTTGCTCCTCTAGTGCTACCCTTCTCACTGCGCTTGGGTCTCTCCTGTCTCACCACCGATCACTCACCCACATCCTGCCTCTGGCCTGGAACTGCCCCCCTTCTCAAATCTGACAATTACTCTCTTCCCCTTCAAAGTCTTATTGAAGGCATATCTCCTCCAAAAGCCCTTCCCAGACTAAGCACCCCCTATCCCTTTCACCCACTCTCTTCTGCATCACCCTGACTTGCTCCCTTTGTTCTTCCCTACTCTCAGCCCCACAGCACTTACGACATATCTATAATTTATTTATTTGTATTGATGTCTGTCTTCCCCACTCTAGACTTTAAGCTCGTTGTGGAAAGGGAATGTGTGTGCTTATTGTTGTAGTGCATTCTCCCAAGAACTTGGTACAGTGCTTTGCACACAGTAAACTCTCAGTAAATATGATTGGATGAATGAATGACTGAATGAACGAATCCTGGCTTCACCACTTTTCTGCTGTCCTTCCAATTTAGACTGTGAGCTCCATGTGGGACATGTACTCTGCCCAACCTGATCATCTTGTATTATCCCAGGACTTAGTATACTTCCTGGAACAGAGTAAGTCTTTATCAAGTACCATTAAAAAAAGAAAAGCTTCCTGGAGGAGGTAGTTTTTCCAAAGGGCTTTTGAAGATGTAAGAGTTGAGGTCCGGCAGCTTTGAAGTGGAAAGAGTTCTGAGAGAAGTGTGTGAACTTGGGGATAAAAGTAGGAAAGAGGAAACAGGGTGTCCAGTGTATGGAGCACAGGCCCGGGAGTCAGAAGGACCACTACTTGTCTGCTGTGCGATCTTGGGCAAGTAACTTCGCATTTCTGTGCCTCAATTTCTTTATCTGAAAAATGGGGTTTAAGACTGTGAGCCTTATGTGGGACAGGGACTGTGTCCAACCCTGTTATCTCATTTCTCACCTGACATTTAGAAAAGTGCTTGGCACTTAGTAAGTACTTAATAAATACTGCTACTATTATCATTATTATTATTGAGAAATGAGGCCCAGTGAGCTGATTATGCACAAAGAATGCAAGTTGAGGCTTTTAGTGGGAGAAAAGTGTGGATAAGTAAGAGGAAGAGAGATGAAGATGGTGTCTCTTTTTGATTGTGGAGAAGAATGGGAATGCATTGAAGAGTTTTGAAGAGTGGGGAGTGAGGAGATACATACATAAATTATTTTTATTTATTTATTTATATTAATATCTCTCTCTCCCCATCTTAACTGTAAACTTGATGTGGGAAGGGAATTTATCTACCCGGCTCTGCCACTTATCTGCTGTGTGACCTTGGGCAAGCCACTTAACTTCTCTGTGCATCAGTGATCTTATCTGTAAAGTGGGAATTAAGTCCATGAGCTCCATGAGGGACAACCTGCTTACCTTGTATCTACCCCAGTGCTTAGAACAGTGCTTGGCAAACACCTTAACACTTACAAATACCATAATTATTATTATTATTACCAACTCTGTTCTATCATACTCTCCTGCACACTTAGGACTGGTTTCTATATGTAGTAAGTGCTCAATGAATAACATTGATAGATTGATTTCTACCAAGAAAAGTGAAAGATAATATTAATAATAAAAATGATGGTATTTGTTAAGTGCTTACTATGTGCCTAGCACTGTTCTAAGCACTGGGGAGATACAGGGTAAGCAGGTTGTCCCATATGGGGCTCACAGTCTTAATCCCCATTTTACAGATGAGGTAACTGAAGCACAGAGAAGTTAAGTAACTTACCCAAAGTCACACTGCTGACAAATGGCAGGGCCAGGATTAGAACCCACAACCTCTGACTCCAAAGCCCATGCTTTTTCCACTAAGCCATGCTGCTTCTCTGAGAGACGAAATAATACTCATCATCATCGTGGGTATTTATTGCTTACTATGTACAGACAACTGTGCTAAACGTTTGGAAGAGTACAACATAACAGACTTGGTAGACACATTCTCTGATTACAAGGAACTTACAGTCCAGACTTGATGCCCTCCAACTCCAGCTCCCTGTTCTTTCCACCTGAAAGAGCTGCACATCCTCTTTTTTAATTTTTTTAAATTTAGCATTCTGATCTGTGACCTTTCTGGAATAGTGGACATCGAGAGCAAGAAGTGACCACAATAGCTCTCTTGGACCAAGCCTTCGGGCTCCAAACAAATGAATGTCTAAATGGGTTTGCCCAACCTCTAGGGGCATAGAGAGGGGAGGCAGAATCTCTTCAGATTCAGAGGACCCGGTTTCAAATCCCAGCTCTGCCACTTGTCTGTTGTGTGAACTTTGTCAGGTTGCTTTACTTCTGTGTACCTCAGTTCCCTCATCTACAAAATGGGGATTCAATAACTTTTAATAATAATAAAATAATGATGGCATTTGTTAAGTGCTTACTATGTGCCAAGCACTGTTCTAAGCACTGGGGTAGATACAGAGTAATCAGGTTTTCCCACGTGGGGCTCCCAATTTCAATCCCCATTTTTCAGATGAAGTAACTGAGGCACAGAGAAGTTAAGTGGCTTGGCCCAAGGTCACAAAGCAGGCAAGGGCAGAGCCAGGTTTAGAACCTACATCCTCTGACTCCTAACCCCTTGCTCTTTCCACTAAGCCATGCTGCTTTCTCCCTCTTACTTAGACTGTGAGCCGACTATGGGACCTGATTATTTCGAATCTACCCTGCTTAAGTAAGTGCCTAACAAATACCACAATTATTATTTATTATTCACCCCCACTACCTGGACAGCTTGGATCTCCAAGGCAATGCCAATACAACCTCTACTCCTCACTCACTTCTTTCTCACACCACCTCCCATGTTTCTGAGCAGAGCGTCCCCCCATAGACCTTTGACCTTGGCAGCAAGGCTACCAGCCAACACCAACTCCAGCCCCGATCCAGGTACCCAGACTGTTTAGTTTTTAATGATATTTGTTATGTGTTTACTATGTGCCAGGTACTGTACTACATGCCCTGCAGAAACGCTCTGGGCATGTCATTCCCCTTCTTAAAAACCTCCGTGGTTGCCTATCAACCTCCCCACAAAACAAAAACTTCTCACTCTAGGATTCAAGGCTCTCCATCACCTTGCCCCCTCCTACCTTGCCTCCCTCTCTCTTTCTACTGCCCACCCCACACGTTCCGCTCCTCTGCCGCCCACCTCCTCATCGTCCCCCGTTCTTGCCTATTCCGCCATGGTCCTGGAACGCCCTCCCTCCTCACCTCCGCCAAACTAATTCTCTTCCCCTCTTCAAAACCCTACTTAAAGCTCACCTCCTCCAAGAAGCCTTCCCAGACTGAGCTCCCCTTTCCCTCTGCTCCCTCTACCCCCCCTTCACCTCTCTGCAGCTAAACCCTCTTCTTCCCCCTTTCCGTCTGCTCCTCCCCCTCTCCCGTCCCATCCCCTCAGCACTGTACTCTTCCGCTCAACTGTATATATCTTCATTACCCTATTTATTTTGTTAATGAGATGTACATCACCTTGATTCTATTTATTTACTATCGTTTTAATGAGATGTTCTTCCCCTTAATTCTATTTATTGCCATTGTTCTTGTCTGTCTGTCTCTCCCAATTAGACTGTAAGCCCGTCAAAGGGCAGGGACTGTCTCTATCTGTTACCGATTTGTACATTCCAAGCACTTAGTACAGTGCTCTGCACATAGTAAGCGCTCCATAAATACTATTGAATGAATACTAAACACTGGGGTAGATAGAAGACAATCAGGTTAGATACAGTCTCTGTCCCACTCGAGGCTCATGGTCCAAGTCAGTTGAAGGAGGATTCAATCCCCATATTGCAGATGAGGAAACCGAGGTACTGAGAAGTTAGGTGCCTTGCCCGAGGTCACTCAGCAGAAAAGTGTCGGAGCAGAAAAGTGGCGGAGATGAGTTTAGAAACCAAGTACTCTGACTCCCAGGCCCATGCTCTTTCCCTAGGCTATGCTGCTTCCTGACATCCAAGATGGAGCACCGGAGAAGGTAGGGCAGGATAAGCAAACTCCCTGGGATCCAATCTGGGGATTGAAATTCATCCTGGAACAGGTGAAGTGGGGTTCTTCTAGAAACAGTTAGAGGCAGTTGTAGGGGCTGAAATGCCTGGAGGGGGTTCCCAGCCCCCCACAAATCACCCAACAGCACCCTGGGACAGTGGACGTTTGCATGAATGTTGGATACTCAAACTGTCCCCTTGGTTTGACCCAGCACTCTCTGTTCTGAGTTTGAGAATGGGGCAGAGCAGGGTCTCTATGTGGATGTGAGGGGCAAGGGGATGGTGACTATGGTTATTCACTGATTCAGGTTCTGCACTCACCAGGAGACGTGCAGTGTTGGGGTCGTCTGGGGACTGTGCTGATCTGGGTTGGCCTCCTTTCCTCTTACAGTTCAAGGATGCTCACTGCGGGGAGGGGTCAGTCTCCATATAGCCCTCAGACTCAGACCGCCTGGTGCTCAAGAGGATCTGAGGGACAAGAAAAAGGGGGCTGCTGGTGAGATTGAAGACAGATCCGTTGGTCCGTTAGAATGTCTGGTTCCAGGGCAGTGAGACAAGGGCCTCTGGGAAAGAGACTTTATTGTTCCCTCCCAGCCTGGGGGACAGGGACTTATGGAGGTTCATTTAGGAAGGGCAGAGCTGAGGATGCCAGTGAGCATCCTTGGGGACTCTGGTGATTTTGTTTCCGTGGAGATTAAAAAAAAATGATAGTAACTGAGGGCCGTAGAGAGAGACTGAGGGCTGTGGAGAGAGGCTCTTAAAGCCAAAACAGGCCTGGGATAAATTTTTGATTATACTTCCACTGAGGAAGGTACCACCACTTAACAAAGCAGCTTAGAGGTGTGGTCTTCTCTGCTATTTTCACTGTAGTCCCAACTGTGTATGTAAAACACACCTGAGATGTTTGACTGTGCATTTTGTCTGTGCAAGTGTACGATGACATAAATGTTGGAGCCAAATAGTGGTCAAAATTGCAGCAACAGTAGTAACAGTTGCCACAGTATTTATTCATTCGTTCATTCAGTTGTATTGATTGATCGCTTAAGGTGTGCAAAGCATGGTACTAAGCGCTTGGGAGAGCACAATATAACAATAGACACATTCCCTGCCCACAGTAACTGCATTAATTAAGTGCCCACTGGGTACAATACACTTTACTAAGTGTTTTGGGGAGTACAGTACAACCAAAGTCACAGACTCGTTCCCTGCCCACAGTGAGCTTACAGTCTAGTAGTAGTAATGGCATTTAATGAGTGCCCACTGCCTTCAACACTGAGGCATTTACAAATTGATCAGGCCGGATACAGCCCTTGTCCCACATGACACTCACAGTCTGTAAGTAGGAGAGAGAACAGTTATTGAATCCCCATTTTGCTGTTAAGGAAATTGAAGCCCAAAGAAAGTTAAGTCACTCGACCAAGGTCACAAAACAGGCAAGTGGTGGATCTGGATTTTAGAATTCAGGTCCTTCTGACTTCCAGGGCCTTGCTCTATTCACTAGGTCACTCTGCTTCTCTGTGGAAGCAGCTTCCCACTGACAACAGTTTCAAAAAAAACAACCATTCAGGCCACGTTTCCCCTCCCCTCAAGAACCTCCAAAGGTTGCCCATCTACATTTGCCTCAAACAGGAACTCCCCTCCATTGGCTTTAAAGCACTCAATCACCTTGCCCTTTCCTACCTCATCTCGCTGCTCTCATACTACAACCCCGCCCACACACTTCGCTCTCTAATGCCAACCTTCTCACTGTACCTCAAACTCAGCTTTCTCACTGCTGACCTCTGGCCCACGTCCTGCCTCTGGCCTGGAATGCCTTCCCTCCTCGTATCAGGCAATTACTCTCCCCACTTTAAATGCCTTATTGAAGGCACATCTCCTCCAAAGAGCCTTTCCTGACTAAGCCTTCTTTTCCTTTAACTCCCTTCTGCATCACTCTGACTTGCTCCCTTTATTCACCCCCTGCCCCCATCCCAGCCCCACAGCATTTCTGTACATAGCTCTAGCTTATTTATTTATATTAATGTTGGTCTCCCCCTCTAGGCTGTAAGCTCTTTGTGGGCAGGGAATGTGTCTGTTGTATTGTTACATTGTACTCTCCCAAGTGCTTAGTGCAGTGCTTTACACATAGTAAGTGCTCAATAAATATGATTGACTGACATGCGACCAATAATGTCAGTCTGAAATAGAGAAGAATGGTTTTAATTTCAACAAATATTGATTATTCTAGTATTCTAGATCTTTTTTCCCTCTCCGTCTTAGCACTTGTGGATATATGTCTATTCAATTTTTATTTTATCCAGTGGCATTTACTGAGCACCTACTGAGTGCCTATTGAATACTTTGTAAAAAAGAGAACCAGGAGAATGCAAAATGTCCTGTCGACACAAAGGAGTGTAGAGTTTAATGAATCCATCAATTAGATTGATATCATTGATTTGATTCATGAATATGTCATAGATTGTTTATTCTGATTCCACTATCAGTATCTATCTTCTGTCAGCGCTTCTGGTAGGCAGAGACTTTGTCTCATCCTTCCGTTGTACTTTCCTGACCACAGTGTTTTACACTCAAAGGGAACTCAATAAATCCCTTTCTTACTACTATTACTATACTACTACTGTTATTACTACTGCTACTGCTATTACTGCTACTACTACTAGTATTACTACTAATACCGAAGAGAAACAGCATGGCCTAGTATACAGAGCACAGGCCTGGGAGTCAGAAAGAACCCGGGTTTGAATCCTACACATTAGTCTGCTGTGTGACCTTGAGCAAGTCACTTCACTTCTCCATGCCTCCGTTACCTTATTTCTAAAATGGGGATTGAGACTGTGAGCCTGATGTGGGATGGGGACTATGTCCAATCTGAGCAGAGTGATTTCCCCCTTCATAGTTGTTCAGTGAATACAATTGACTTGCTGATTCACTGATTGAGAGGAGAAGGGAATTAACAGTGCCTGGAAAGTGCTTTGCAATTAGTGTTAAGTCGATGGGTAGGGACACCTCTCTGCATATTAGAAGTTCATGGCATTAGAATGAACCGTTTATGAGAACCCAGGACCCTGGCAAGGGTGACCTTCATGTCCCAGTTTCACAGGCCGTAGATGAGGGGTTTCAGGTTCGGGGGCACCACCGTGTAGAACACGGACACCAGCAGGCCCAGCGTTGATGGGGAGGCAGAGGGAGGTGTTAAGTAGGCAAAGGCGCCTGTAGTGATAAAAAGAGTGAAAACGACAAGGCGGGACAGGCAGGTGGAGAAAGCTTTGGACCGCGCATCTGACGATGGCATCCTTAGCACAGCCAAGAAGATGTGAATGTAAGAAAGGACTACGAATCCAAAGGAGAAGAAACCGGAGGTGGCCCCCATGGCAATGCTTATGTCTTCGGCCACGTGTTTCTCAGAACAAGAGATCTTCAATAAGGAGTGGATGTCACAGAATAACTGTTGGACCTCATGGGAATCACAGAAAGGCAGGGAGGATACCCCAGTGGAGAACAAAACCCCAAGCAGCCCCCCACTGAACCATGAGGTGACCACCATCTTTACACAGGCCCCTCGACCCATGAAGACCTCGTAGCGCAGGGGGCTGCAGATGGCCATGTAGCGGTCATAGGGCATCACCGTGAAGACAAACATCTCTGAGGCAGCAAACAGAATCACTAGCAAGACCTGGAAGACACAGCCCAGGAAGGAGATGGATCTGTTTTGGGACATAGAGTGAGGATGGACTTGGGGACGGTGATGGGGATGAGGCAGAGGTCGAGGATGGACAGGTTCCTGAGGAAGAAGTACATGGGGGTGTGGAGGTGCCGGTCGAGAGTGGTGATGGTGACAACGAGGAGATTCCCTGTCAGGGCCGCCAGGTAGACCAGAAGGAACAGTGCAGTGTGGACCAGCTGCAGCTCCCGGACCTCTGAGAAACCCAGGAGCAGGAATCCGGTCACCGAGGTGTGATTGTTCATCTTCTGGAGCCTTCCAATGTTACCTGCTGAGGGAGGAAGAAGAAAGATAGCCAGGATCTCTTAATTAGTATATTGGTTTTTAGAATACCCTATTCAAAAGTTTGGGGCCACTTGCCATTTGCGTAGTAACTCTCATGAGAGAAGTGGCTGAAAGATTGAAAAACTGATGATGAAGGATGATGGAGGAAAATGAAGGTTGGACGATGGTGGAAGATGGAGGATAGGGAGTGATGGATGGCAGAGGACAATGGATATTGGAGGATGAAGGAGAATGATGGAGGATGCAAGACAATAATGGGGAATAAAGGAGGATGACAAGATAGATGGATATTGGAGGATGAAGGAGAATTATGAAGGTTGATGGAGGACGATGAAGAATAATGGAGGATGACAGGATGATGGAGAATAATGGAGGATGACAGTGGACGATAGAGAACAATGGGGGATGACAGAGGACGATGGTGAATAATGAGGAATGACAGAAGACAGTGGAGAATAATGGAGGATGACAGAGGATAACAGACGATGATGGATGAGGGAGGAGGATGGAGGATGATGGAAAATAATGGAGGATGAAGGAGAACAGTGGAGAATGATGGCAGTTCTAACTTGGACTGTGAGTTTCATGTGGGACAGGGATTGTGTCCAACCTCATTAGCAATGGGGACTCATGAACTGATATTGGGCAACGGTTCCTCTCCTAAGTGGTTAATGGAGAAAGCCTCCAGGCAGAATATTTGTTTTTCCTGCTACTCTCCCCTCACTCCAACCTGTACAAGCTAAACTTAGACAGCTCTGCAAATTAAAACTCTATGCAAAACTGATTTGGGAGACCTGTTTGGTTTCTTCCCAGCTACACTCAGTTGCACTGAAGCAACGTTTTTTTCTCTTAAACCATCCTGCAGAGCAGGGCAAACCCTTAAAGGAATCCTAGTTCCCTAGGTCCCTTTAAATGACTGCCAGGCAATTCTGACTAACTGAGTCTAGAACACCAGGGCCCCAGCTCTAGAATGCTCCTTACTTGGATCTAGTATCTATCCTTCTCAGGATTGAACAGTAGTGAGAAAAAGACAAAACAAGTACAGTTTGGTTTTTTATCCCAAGTTCATTAAGCTGTTATGTCATAGTAGATTTTATGAAAGCCTTTGACATCATCAGTAGATCTGGGCACTGAAAATTACTTAATACATCTTCATAAGGTCATTCAGCTTCTGAAATTAAGGCAGAGACAAGGATGCTGTGCACAGGCCTGGAGGTCAGAAGGCCATGGGTTCTAATCCCGCCTCCACCGCCTGCCTGCTGTGTGACCTTGAGCAAGTCACTTCACTCTTCTGTGCCTCAGTTATCTCATCTGTAAAATGGAGATAAAATGGGGGTAAAATGTGAGCCCCACGTGGGACAGGGACTATGTCCAACCTGAATTACTTGTACACACCCCAGCACTTAGCACAGTGCCTGGCACATACAAATACCACAATAATTATTATTATTATTATTCATTTCCCCACCACCAGTAGACTGAGGCAGGGTTGCAAATGGGCCTGGTCCTGTTGAATTGATGCCACTCAATCTTGCTGGAAAATTCATTCAATTCAATCGTTACTTATTGAGCCCTTACTGTGTGCAGAGCACTGTACTAAGTGCTTGAAAATGTGACAAGAAACACGGATGCAGGTGGTAGAACACCCTTTCATTTCTCTGGGTAGGTCTTGGGACTCAATTGACGTGGATCATCAACTAAAATCCTAGAGATGGTTCTTCACTAATTGCTGTTTGGAGATGGCTGTGCCCTAGAATCACACACCAAAGACAACCTACAGATGATTGCAAACATTTTTGCTGAGTCAGCCTACACCTACACCCAATCAAAGACTTTTTATGGTCACAGGGCTAGATGCCATCACAGAATTCTGCTACTTAGGTAGCACGCTGACCCACAATGTAATGATAGATGAGGAATTAGAAATTTTAATCAAAGAGGCCAGCCCATCCTTTGGGAGACTGTATTAAATGGAGTGTGGTGGCTACGTGGTACTAGACTCCAGATGAGACTAGACTGTAAGCTCGTTGTGGGCAGGCAATGTCACTGTTTATTATTGTATTGTACTTTGCCAAGCGCTTAGTTCAGTTCTCTGCGCATAGTAAGCGCTCAATAAATACGATTGAATGAATGAATGTATCTACCTCAGCAGTTAGTTCAGTGCTTGGCACATTGTGAGCTGTTAACAAGTACCATTAAAAAATAAAGGGAGAGTATGACAGATGATGAACGATAAAGGATGTTGAAGCATCCTTTGTCTCTCCCATCTTTCCCAGCAGTATCTCAGGGAGATCTCCTGCCCCCTCTCAAAATCCCCCCCCTCCAATTGCGCCTCCAACTTCATACTTTCACACCTTATAAAATCACTTGCCCCCTCCCTTTTCCCTCCCTCACCTTGATCTTTAACAATTCACTTTCTAGTGGTTCCTTCCCCACTGCTTTCAAACATACTAATTTATCCTCTATCCTTTATCTACATCAACTCCTTTGGAGAGCTCATTGACTACCATGACTTCAACTATCATCTCTATACTGATGATTCCAAATCTACATAACCAGCCCTGGCCTCTCTTCTTCTCTGCAGTGTTGTATTTTCTCCTATCTTCAGGACATCTCTACTTAGATGTCCCACTGAAGCCTCCAATTTAACATATCCAAAACAGAAATCCCCATTTTTCCATCCAAACACTGTTTTCTCCTATCTTTCCCATCACTGTAGGCAGCACTACTATTCTCCCAGTCTCCCAAGCCCATAATCTTTGTATTATCCTTGACTCATCTCTCTCATTAAACCCTCAGATTCAGTGTCACCAAATCCTGTTGGTTCTAACTTCTAGCTAACTTCTTCCTATCCATCCCAACTGCTACTACACTAATCCAAGAATTTACCTTCTCTTGCCTTGATTGCTGTATCAGCCTCCTTGCTGATCTTCCTACATCCTGTTTCTCTGCACTCCACTTCACACTTCACTCAGCTGCCCAGATCATGTTTATGAGGAAACTGAAGCACAGAAAAGTGAACTGACTTGCTAAAGTCACACAGAGGGTAAGTGGTGGAGCAGGGATTAAAATCCAGGGCCTCTGACTCCTAGAACTGTGCTCTTTTTTTCCCCTAGGTCACACTACTTCCCTGGTGTCAAGGTGCCATAATCTAACTGGTAGTTACTTTGACAAAAGTTGTGTTCTTCTCTGTTCACATTAGCTAACTCTTACTTAAGATTCCAGCTGAACCTCATGGAAGCAATCAATGATATTTATTGAGTGCTTACTTTGTACAGAGCACTGTACTAAGCTCTTGGGAGAGTACAATATAACAGAGAAACTCTGCACACAGTAAGTGCTCAATAACTATGATTGTTTAAGTTGAAAGGCAGTGTGGGCTAGTGGACAGAGCATGGGGCTGGGAATCAGAAGGACCTGGGCTTTAGTCCTGGCTCCACCACTTGTCTGCTGTGTGACCTTGGGGATTAGAGAAGCAGCGTGGCTCAGTGGAAAGAGCCCAGGCTTTGGAGTCTGAGGTCATGGGTTCGAACCCCGGCTCTGCCACTTGTCAGCTGTGTGACTTTGGGCAAGTCACTTAACTTCTCGGTGCCCCAGTTCCCTCATCTGTAAAATGGGGATTAAGACTGTGAGCCCCATGTGGGACAACCTGATTCCCCTGTGTCTACCCCAGCGCTTAGAACAGTGCTCGGCACATAGTAAGCGCTTAACAAATACCAACATCATTATTAATGGCAATTAAGAACGAGCCCCAAGTTGGAACAGGGACTGTGTCCAAGCTGATTAACTTGTATCTACCCCTGTGTTTAGTGAAGTGCCTGGCACATAGTAAGCACTTAACAAATGCCATTAAAGAAAAAAAAACAAAGCAGAGTTGATAGACACGTTTCCTACCCACAAGGCCCTAGGGAATACTTTGGTCAGAAACTTTACCCCAGAAGTCAGACCACATTCTCAGTCCAGTTGTTCAATCAGGGAATCAATCAATTGTATTTATTGAGCACTTACTGTGTGCAGAGCACTGTACTAAGCACATGGAGAGTACAATGCAACAGAGTTGGTAGATATGTCCCCTAACATACAATGATCTTACAGTCTAAAGGACAATTGATTCAAGTTTCCCTTCACCATTCATTGGAATGTACATTTCAGTGTTCAATATTTCTCCTACTCTCATTGGTCCATCTGGACAGTGGATCTTATCTGCATTAAAAAGAAACACCTCATCATCAGTTTTAAAGCACTCAATCATCTTGACCCCTCTTCCTCTCCTGGCTGCTCTCGTTTGACAACCCAGCCCATACACTTCACTCCTCTAGTGCCAACTCTCTATGCTTCAAACTCATTTACCTCACTGCCGACCCCTCGCCCATATCCTGCCTCTGACCTAGAACTCCCTCCCTCTTCATATTTGACAGACAATTACTCTGTCTCATATTCAAAGCCTTTAGAAGGTGCATTTCTTAACATACCTTTGTCACTTTACTGCTGTGTGACTTTGGGCAAGTCACTTAATTTCTTTGTGCCTCAATTTCCTCAACAGTAAAATGGGAATTGAGTACTTCGACTGTGAGGCAAATGTGGGAAAGGGACTGGGTCTGACTTGATTACCGTGAATCTCCCCCAGCCACTTAGAACAGTGCTTGACACATAGTAAGTGCTTAACAAATATTAAAAAATGAAAAAAAAAGGAGGAAGAAGAAGAAGAAGAAGACAACTACTGGGAAGGAGTGTGGCTTAGTGGAAAGAGCAAAAGGCTGAGAGTCAGAGGACCTGGGTTCTAATCCCAACTCTGCCACTTGTCTGCTGTGTAATCTTGAGCAAGTTACTTAACTTCTCTCTGCCTCAATTACCTCATCTGGAAAATGGATATTCAATACCTGTTCTCCCTTTGACTTAGACTCTGAGACCTACGTGGAACAGGGGCTGTATCCAAACTGATTATCTTGCATCTACCCCAGCGCTTAGGACAGTGTTTTGCACATAGGAAGCATTCAATAAAAACCATAATTATTAATGAGGAGGATGAAGATGAGTATGGATTTATTTTCCTTGTCTTCTACAAGAAAATGGGAGACTCGTATTTTCCTTTCCCCCAGTTGCAGTCCTCCTGTGAAACTCCCTCCCTGGTCCGTCCCTCCCTGGCCCTCTTTCCTCCTGTACCTCTCATTCGGACTCACAACATCAGGCCTTGGCTTCTGTGTTCACATCTCTGGCTTCTCCTTTCGAGCTTGGAAACCCTTGGTGAGGAGGAAGAGGATTTCCAGACCTCTTGGTTCCCACTCACCTTGGCTCACCAAAGGCAAAAGGATCAATGGCTGCCTCTAACTTCCCCTTATTAGGAGTGCCCAGGATTCCATGGGGGAAGGGGCTCCTTGGGGGATGGAGCTGGGATTAGAACCCAGGTCCTGCTGACTCCCAAGCCCAGGCTGTATCCACTAAGCCAAATCAAGCCCTAGCTTTGCCTGCTGGCACTGGACCACCACTGGGGGAGGTTTATGACCAAAGGTATGAGGTATGAGTTGGGTGGGATCTAGTAGGAATCCCCCAAAAGAGATGGCTAATGTGGACAGCAAAGATGCTCCTGGAAGACTGGAGTTCTGGCTCTAGCTTCACCACTCTCTGCTGTGAACTTGGGCATGTCATTTAACTTACCTGTGCCTCATGTTGCTCCTCTGGAAAATGGGGAGTAAACATGTCTCCACCTGATTTTTATTTTTATGTCCATCACCCCCTCTAGACTGTAAACTCATGCTGGCAGGGAGCATGTCTACCAACTTGATTATATTGTTATATTGTATGCTTCCAGGCCTTTAGTAAGCATTCAATAAATATGATTGATTAGGTTAAAAAGCAATGTGGCCTACCGGAAAAGGCATGGGATTGGGCGTCAAAGAAAGTCATGGGTTCCAATCCCAGCTCTGCCACTTGTCTGCTGTGTAACCTTGGAGAAGTCACTTCACTTCTCTGTGCCTCAGTTACCTCATCTGTAAAATGGGGATTGAAACTGTGAGCCCCAAATGGGACAGGGAGTGTAACCAACCTGATTTGCTTGTATCCACTCCAGTGGTTAATACAGTGCCTGTCACATAGTAAGCACTTAATAAATACATGATTATCATTATTATTATTATTATTGACCTGAGTTCTAATCCTGGCTCCTCCATTTGACTGTTGCTTGACTTTGTTCGTGCCTCAGTTGCCCATCTACAAAATGAGGATTAAATGTAAATGTGAGCCCTGGGTGCGACAGGGATTGTCTCCAACCGGAGTAACTTGTATCTACCCCAACAGTTAGTATAGTACCTGGCACAAAGTAAGTACTTAACAAATGCGAATTGTACTTTCTATATGCTTAGTACACAGTACTCCGCACACAGTAAGTGCTCATTAAATACGATTGAATGAATAAATGAATGAATGAATGAAATACCATTTGGAAAAAAAAGTTGAGGATTGTCTACTGGAGAGCTCTCTCAAATTAATTAATTAATTAATTAGTTAATTAATTAATTCAATCTTATTTTATTGAATGCTTACCATGTACAGAGCACTTGGGAGAGTACAGTACAAGAATGAACTGATACATACTATGCCCACAACAACCTTACAGTCTAATCGGGGGAGACAGGCATTAATATAAGCAAATAAATTACATATATGTACATAGGTACTCTAAGGACTGGGTGGGCAGATGAACAAAGTCAGAGTGATGTAGAAGAGAGTAGGAGAAGCAGAAAGCAGGGCTTAGTCTGGGTAAGGCCTTTTGGAGGAGAGGTGCCTTCAATAAGGCTTTGAATGGGGGGAGAGTAACTGGCTGTTGGATTTGAGGGCATCCCAGGCCAGAGGTAGGATGTGTATGAGGGGCTGGCAGAAAGTTACTTGAGATCAAGGTACAGTGAGAAAGTTGGCTTTAGAGGAGCAAAATGTGTGGGCTGGGTTGTAGTAGGAGAGTAGCAAAGTGAGGTAGGAGAAGGCAAGGTGACCGAGTGTTTTAATGACAATGGTGTGGAGTTTTTGTGTGATGCAGAGGTGGATGGGCAACCACTGGAGTTTTTTGAGGAGTGGGGAAACATGTTCTGAACGTTTCTGTAGAAAAATGATCCAGGCAGCAGAGTGATGTACGGACTGGAGCGGGGACAGACAGGAGGCTGGGAGGTCAGCAAGGAGGCTGATGCAGTAATCCGGGTGGGATTGGATGAGTGATTGCATTAACGTGGTAGTAGTTTAGATGGAGTGGAAAGGGTGAATTTTAGCAATGTTATGAAGGTGGGACCGACAGGATTTAGTGATGGATTGAATATGTGGGTTGAATAAAAAAACGGAGTCAAGGAGAATGCCAGTGTTATGGGCTTGTGAGACAGGAAGGATGGTGGTGCCATCTACAGTGATGGAAAAATCATTGGGAGGAAGGGGTTTGGGTGGGATGATAGGGAGTTCTGCCTTGGACTGTTAAGTTTGAGGTAATGGGAAGACATCCTAGTAGAGATGTCTTGAAGGCTGGAGTAAATGTGATACTGAGAGAGGGAGTCAGATAGGGGCTGGAGATGTAGATTTGGGTATCATCCATATAGAGGTGGTATTTGAAGCTATAGGAGCAAATGAGTTCTCCAAGGGAGTGGGTGTAGGTGGAGAATAGAAGGGGACCCAGACCTAAAACCTGAGGGACCCCCACAGGTAGGAGGTGGGAGGCTGAGGAGGAGCCCATACAGGAGACTGAGAATGAGTGGCCAGAAAGACAAGAGGAGAACCAGGAGAGGACAGTGTCAGTGAAGCCAAGGTTGGATAATGTTTCCAGGGGTAGGGCATGGTCGACAGTGTTGAAGGCAGCCGAGAGGTCGAGGAGGATTAGGATGGATTAGAGGCTGCTGGATATGGCAAGAAGGACATCATTGGTGACCTTTGAGAGGACAGTTTCTGTGAAGAGAAGGGGATGGAAGGTTTCCGTGGAGTGGAGGGGGCCGAGGAGAGAATTGGAGGAGAGGAATTTGAGAGAGTGGGGAATTTGGGTTGGGAATCTATTCAGCCAGTAAAAACTGGGGTAAAGAGACTGGAAGAGAACAGAATGGCCTGCCCTGTGGACTGTAAGGTCCTTGTGGGAAGGAATGGTGTCTTCCAATCAATCAATTGTATTTTTTGAGTGTTTACTGTGTGCAGAGCACCGTACTAAGTGCTTGGGAGAGGACAATATCATAGCGTTGGTAGACATGTTCCCTGCCTACAATAAGCTTACAATATATAGGGGGAGACAGATGTTACTATAAATAAATAAATTAAAAATATAGACATAAGTGTTGTGGCCTGAGGGAGCAAATCTAAGTTCAACTCTGTTGTAATCTTCCAAGTGCTTAGTACAGTTTTCTGCACATAATAAGCACTCTATAAATGCCAGTGATCGACTGAATGAAACTCATCGGTTGTGAGGTTGTGGTAAATCATGCAAAGAGGAGGGTCCTCCTCTTCTCAGAGATTAATTTACCCCTGTAGGACCCTCCCCAGGGAGGTCTTTATGTCCCTGTTCCTCAGGCTGTAGATGAGGGGGTTCAGGGCTGGGGGCACCATCGTGTAAAACACGTATACCAACAGGTCCAGGGCCGAGGGGGACTCTGAGGTGGGTGCTAAATAAGGGAAGGAACCAGTAGTGAAAAAAGCAGAGGTAATGGTGAGATGGGGCAGGCAGGTGGAGAAGGTTTTGGACCGTCCCTCTGCAGACTGGATCCTCAGCAGAGTGGAGAAGATGTGCATATAAGAGACAACTATGGAAACAAAGCAGAACAAAGTCAAACAGAATCCAGTGGCTACAGTTAAATCGAGGGTTGTGTGTTCTTCCGAACAAGAGATCTTCAGCAAGGAGAGGATGTCACAGAAGATCTGTTGGATCTCACGGGACCCACAGATGGGCAAGGATAATGCACCAGCTGAGAGGGATGCTCCAAGGAGGTATTTGCTGAGCCAGGAAGTGGCCGCCATCTTCCCACAGGCTCCTTGGGCCATGATGACCTCGTAGCGCAGAGGGTGGCAGGTGGCGGTGTAATGGTTGTAGGACATGGCCGTGAGGATGAACAGCTCTGAAGTGGCAAACAAAAGCACCAGAAGGACTTGCAAACAACAATCCAGAAAGGAGATGGAGTAGCAGGTGGTCAGAGAGACCAGGTTGGACTTGGGGAGGGTGACGGAGATGAGGCAGAGGTCGAGGATGGACAGGTGCCTGAGGAAAAAGTACATGGGGGTGTGGAGGTGCCAGTCAAGGGTGGTGATGGCAGCGATGAGGAGATTCCCCGTCAGGGCAACCAGGTAGAGCAGGAGGAACAGCACGGCGTGGACCAGCTGCAGCTCCCGGACCTCTGAGAACCCCAGGAGGACGAATTCCATCACTGTGGTGTGGTTGACCATGATCTGCCAATGTTACCCAGACACAGAGAAGGGAACCATCTCCATCAGAGCATCTCACAAGATGGGACCTCTGAGAACCATAGAATATACCTCACTCTCACATATCTGGTCTACCCACTAATAATAACTGTGGTACTTGTAAAGCACTTACTATGTGCTGAGCAATGTATTGAGCGTTGGGTTATATAAAAGATGATTCAATCCCACATGGGGCTCACAGTCTAAGTAGTAGAGAGAATAAATATTGAATTTCCATTTTTGCAGATGAGAGAACTGAGGTACAGAGAAGCGACTTGCTCAGAAGGTCGCTCATAAAGTAAGTGGCAGAGGTGGGTATGGAACCTAGATACCCTGACTCCCAGTCCCATGCTTCCCATGAAAAATTACAGACTCGATGGTTTGCTCCCACTTTGAGATATTTACCAGGACAGCTGTTTTACAACTTCCCTCACTTCATCATCATTATCATCATTAATAACATGTATTGGGCAAACACTTCATTCAGAACATTCTATTAAGCTCTTGGAAGAATGCAAAACGTTTTAGGATATGGTCCCTGACCTTGAAGTCTAGCAGAGAAGACAAATGCCTAAATCAATTACAGATAGCAGGAGTAATAGGGTATATAAGAGGTGAATAAGTTTTGCGGGACCTGTGACAATTCCTTAGGTGGAGTGGAAAGGCTGAGGTTGCAGGCACTGATACAAGATGGGAAGATTAGAGATTAATTGGGGAAAGACTCCTGGAGGTAGTGGAATCAATCAATCAATCAGTGGTATTTATTTTTACTTTTATTTTTTATGGTATTTGTTAAGCACTTTCTATGTGCTAGACACTGTACAATTCTCTTGGGTAGATACAAGCTAATCAGATTGGACTCAGTGGAATATGGAATATGGTTCCACATGGGGCTCACATTCTTAATCCCCATTTTACAGGTGAGGTAAATGAGGAACAGAGAATTTAAGTGACTTACCCAAGGACACCCAGCAGTCAAGTGGTGGAGCTCAGAGTAGAACGTAGATCCCCTTACTCCCAGGACCATGCTCTTTCCACTAGGCCATGATGATTCCAAACAAGATAATCAGGTCCCATATGGGGCTCACATTTTAAGTAGGATGGAGTATAGATATTGAATCCCCATTTTGCCAATAAGGGAACTGAGGCACAGAGGAAGTGAAGTGACTTGCCCAACATCACAGAGCAGGTAAGTGGCAGAGCCAGGAGTAGTCCATCAGTCAATCATATTTATTGAGCACTTACTGTGTGCAGAACACTGTACTAAGCACTTGGGAGAGTACAATATAACAATGTAACAGACACATTCCCTGCCCACAATGAGCTTATGGTCTAGAGGTGGGGAATAGGGGAATGTTGGGGGGTGGTGAGGAATAGAATCCAGTTCCTCTGACTCCCAAGCCCGTGCTTTTAAAACACTAATCCACATTAGTTATAAAGTACTTATTTTGTGCTGAACACTCTACTAAGCACCTGGGAGTATTAATTAAGATGAGGTGGGAGAACAGGGTGGATAGGTAAGAGGGAAAAGAATGATGGAGTAACTTAAATCAAAGGTCATGAATTTCTGCTGGATTTGGAGGTGTGTGAGTCACCATTTAAGGAGGAGGGGGAATATATGCAGAAAGATGCTATAAAAAGATGATCTGAGCAGCTGAGTTACGCAGTAACAGGGGAGATTGAACAATTTCAGACTAAGTAGAAAACTGATACAGTATTCTAGCTGGGGTATGGCTAGTGTCCAGATCTGGGTGGTGGCCATTTGGATGGGAAGTAAGGGGTGGATCTAGGAAATAATGGGGAGGAAAAACCTACTGGTTATGACAGTGGCTGGGATGTGAGAGTTGAAGAGGGAGAAATCAAATATAATGTCAAGGTTGCAGTCTTCTGAGACAGGAAGGAAGGGGTTGTTGTCAACTGTGCTGGGAAAGCTGGGTGGAGGAGATGATTTGGGAGGAAAGATGAGGAGTTCAGTTTCTTCTTTTTTAAATGGTATTTGTTAAGCCCTTACTAAGTGCCCAGCTCTGTTACTCTTAATCCCCATTTTACAGGTGAGGTAACTGAGGCATAGAAAAGTGAAGTGACTTGGGACGGGGACTGAGTCCAACCTGATAAAGTTGAATCTACTCTAGTGCTTAGAACTGTGCTTGACATAGAGTAAGTGCTTAACAAAATCCTTTTTTTAAAAAAAAGTAGGATTTGAGGAAGGCTCTGAAGGCAGGGAGAAAAGATATGTGTGGGGAAGGTGTTCTAGGCAGGTGAAATAGGAAGCAGAAGCAATGGAAAGAGCATGAGTCTGGGAGTCAGAGGACCTGGGTTCTAATCCTGGCTCCACCATTTGCTTAGTTTGTGACTTTGAACAAGTCACTCAGTTTTTCTGTGCCTCCGTTTCCTCATCTATACAATAGGGATTCAATACCCATTCTACCTCCTACTTAGACTGTTAGCCCCTCGTGGGACAGGGACTGTGTCCTACCTAGTTTTCCTGTATTGATCACAGTGCCTGGCACATGGTGAGCACTTACATAATAATAATAATTATGATTATTATTGCTTGGTTTCTCCTTTCAGATGTAGGGTTAAGTCCTCTGCTCACCAAACTGATCCTATTGTCCCTATAAATAGAGGGAACTGCTGTGTACTCAGAAGGCACAGAATAAATACCATTGCAGTAGAAACAATACTGTTATTATTGATCCATCCTGGATTTTCCACCCAGGTAGTCTAAGGGTTCGTCACTCTCCTTCCCCAATCCAGAAACTCTCCCGGGCGCTCTCCCTATCTGTCACTTTTCCCCTAATGCTAAATAGGTTTCTCCTACTCTTTTTCCTTTCCTTTGTCCTCCCTCTCTGGCCTGGAATATCCTCCCCCTCAATAATAATAATAATAATAATGATAATGATAATAATACTAGTTAAGAGGTTACTATGTGCCAAGCACTGTTCTAAACTCTGGGGTTAAGTTAACAAGCTTGGACAAAGTCCCTGTCCCCCAGAGGCTCACACTCTTAATCCCCAATTTTTACAGATGAGGTAACTGAGGAACAGAGAAGTGAAGGGATTTGCCCAAGGTCACACAGCAGACAAGTGATGGAGCCAGATTAACACCTATGACCTTTTGACTCCCAGGCTCATGCTCTCTCTACTACACCATGCTGCTTCTCCTGCATATACACCTCACCACTATTCTCCCCAATTTCAAAGTCTTATTTAAGGACACATCTCCTCCAAAAGACCTAGCCCAATTAAGCCCTCTTTCACCAGATTTCCACTCCCTTTTGAGTCACACTTGCACTTGGATTTGTACCCTGTATACACCCCACCTTCAGCCCCACATGAATTATGTTCATAATCGTAATTTATTCATATTAATATCTGCCTCCTTCTGTAGAGTGTAAGCTCCTTGTGGGAAATAAATGTATCTGTTTATTGTTATATTGTACTGTTCCCAGTACAGTACAGTGCTCTGCACACAGTAAGCACTCAATAAATATGATGGACTGGCTGACTGTTGTATTGTACTCTCCCAAGAGCTTAGTACCATGCTCTGCACACAGTAAGTTCTCAATAAATACCATTCACTGATTGATTGATTGATTGATTGATTGATTGATTGATCAATCATCTAGACTGTAAACTCATCTTTAGCCACCTGATTTATAATCTCAAATCTACTTCAGCAGTTAACACTGGTGCAGAGTAAGTGGTTAATAAATACAATATCTAACTAAATAACTGAACTATTGCTTTTCTGGTCCTCTCAGTTCTTCTAGCTTGTTTCCCTCTCTCTCTCATCCCCTGACCATCTTTCCTAGCGCTCCCAGCTTCCTCATTCCATGGCTTCTTGAACTTGAGAAGCAGCATGGTCTAGTGGATAGATAACGAGTCTAAGAAACAAAGGACCTGGGCTCTAATCCCAGCTCCACCACTTGTCTGTTGTGTGACCTCGGGCAAGCCACTAAACTTCTCTGGGACTCAGTTAAGGCTGTGTGCCTCGTTTAGGACTAGCTTGTATCTGCCCCAGAGTTTAGTACAGTTCCTTGCACATAGTAAGAGCTTAACAAATGCCATAACCACCCCGACCAAAAATAAATAAATAAAACAGCCAGAAAAGACTGCAGGCTCACTGTGGGCAAGGATCTTATCCACCCACTCTACATTGTTGTAGTCTCCCAGGCACTTAGTACAGTTCTCTGCACACAGAGAACATTCAATTCAATAAATATCTTGCTGGATTTCTTCATCGAGCAAGGCAGAGAAGCTTGCAGGGGAGAGATTTATGCAGCAAGTAGTGATGCCAGGACTGGAACCATTTTCTTCCTCTTTCTCTGGATTCCCCGGACCCAGTTAACCATCTCTCCTCCAAACCCCTGCAACATCAAGACTAACTGAATCAGTCCCAGGTTTGAAGGGGACAACCTCCACTCGTCTAGGATGCCTCCTTTTACTCATCAGTGTGTTGGAGTTGCAGGAGAAGCTGGAAAAGCTTCTTCATGAGGACAAGTTTCCCAGGATACCTTGCCAAGATGTCTCCATTTTTCCCTAAAGAAAAGCAGCCTTTGTGTCGCAGAATGAGCTGAGTACCCCGGTGTCTCCAGTGCTTTCTTGTCCTGTGTCTCCTGAGGCTCCACATGGAATAATTGTTCTTCCCCAAGTGATTTCCTCCTGGGGTCTGCTAATCCACTCCAGTGAGCTGACATAATGGCCTAATGTCAAGAGGCAGAACTGTTCAAGTCCTACCTCTGCCTTTTGTTGCCTTGGTGACCTTGAGCAACTCACTTAATGTCTCTGAACCTCCATTTCAATCAATCAATGGCATTTATTATTATTATTATTACTAGTAATCACGATAATAATAATAATCTTTGTTTAGCTTTGCCTACATGCCAGGCACTGTATAATAATAACAATAATGTTTGTTGAACATTTATAATGTGCCAGGCACTGTTCTAAGCACTAGGGTAGATATAAGCCACTCAGGTTGGACATAGTCCCTGTCCCACATAGGGCTCACAGTCTTAATCCCCATTTTTACAGATGAGGGAACTGAGGCCCAGAGAGGTGAAGTGACTTGCCCAGGGTCACACAGTAGACACATGGCAGATCCAGATTAGAACCTAGTTCCTTCTGACTCCCAGGCCCAGGCTCTAGGAACAAGGCCACACTGCTTCGCAATTTATTAATAATAATAATGGTATTTGTTAAGTGCTTACTATGTGCCAGGCACTGATACAAGATAATCGGGATGGACATAGTCCCTGTCCCACATATGGTTCATGGTCTTAATCCTCTTTTTACAGATGAGGGAACTAAGGCACAGAGAAGTTATGTGACTTACCCAAGGTCATACAGCAGACAAGTGATGGAGTTGGAATTAGAACCCAGGTCCTCTGGTTCCCAGGCCCACGCTCTTTTTCCACTAGGTTATGCTAATTCTCATGCTGCATGGGCTTGGGAGTCAGAAGGACCTGGGTTCTCTCTGCTAACACCTTGCACACACACATCCTGCCTCTGGCCTGGAATGTCCTCTACCTTCATATATGACATATGATCACTCTCCCCAACTCTGGTATACTGTACTCCCTCAAGGGCTTAGTACAGTGTCTGCACCCAGTAAGTGCCCCATAAAGACCAGTGATTGATTAGGTGATTTTTTTTGCCTTCCCTGGTGGCCAGTCTTCCCTTTCCTTTCTCTCATTTCCCCTCCACTGACTTCCCTGACTATGCTGGCCATCTGTCCTATTTCCAACTGAACAGTGTGGATCTCATGGAGTTATCATTACTATCATCAATGGTATTCAATGAGTGCTTACTGTGCACAGAGCACTGTATGAAGCGCTTGGAAGAGTACAATACAACAGAGTTGGTAGATACACTCCTGCCTACAGTGAGCTTACAGTCTATAGGGGGAAACTTCTCTTCAAATTCCATGGAATTGTCTGTCATAAGATCATTCTGGTTACATCTATCCCTAGAGTTTTCTTGGTGAAGATATGGAAGTGGTTTACAATTGCCTTCTAGCTCACAGTAAAAGCTTGAGTCTCTGCGTTGTCTTTGATCAATGCTTTAATCACTTGATAGAGAAGCAGCGTGGCTCAGTGGAAAGAGCATGGGCTTTGGAGTCAGGGCTCATGAGTTCAAATCCCAGCTCTGCCACTTGTCGGCTGTGTGACTGTGGGCAAGTCACTTAACTTCTCTGTGCCTCAGTTCCCTCATCTGTAAAATGGGGATGAAGACTGTGAGCCCCACGTGGGACAACCTGATTCCCCTATGTCTACCCCAGCGCTTAGAACAGTGCTCGGCACAAAGTAAGCACTTAACAAATACCAACATTATTATTATTATTATCTGCCTCTGACTCTTTCCCACGCCACTGCTGCTTAGCACAGGTGAAGCGACTTTGTTGCTTTGGCTTAGACTTTTCCATTATGGATAACCCTATATGGCATAGATCTAAGCTTCATCAGCGAACACAAACTCTCCTGCCACAATAAGATGTCTATTCATAGGAGAGATGGGGGAGACATATATTAACTTATCAATCAATGGCATTTATTGGGTGCTTACTGTGTGCAGAACACTGTATAAAGAGCTTAGAAGAGTACAATACAACAGAGTTGGTAGACACATTCCCTGCCAATAGCGAGCTTGTGGTCGAGAGGGAGACAGGCATTAATTTATTAATCAATCAATGGTATTTATTGAGCACTAACTGTGTGCAGAGCATTTATTGAAGTTCTTAGAAGAGTACCATAAAACAGTGTTGACAATAATAATAACAATTATTATGGTGGTATTTGTTAAATGCTTACTATGTGCACAGCACTGTTCTGAACACTGGGGTAGATACAAGACAGTCAGGTTGTCCCATATAGGACTCATAGTCTTAATCCCCATTTTACAGATGAGGTAACTGAGTCACAGATAAGTTAAGTATCTTGCCCAAGGTCACCTAGCAGACAAGTGACAGATTCAGGATTAGAACCCACGTCCTGTCTCCCAAGTCCATGCTCTTTCCACTAAGCCATGTTGCCTTCCTAACTCCCTGCCCACAACGAGTTTACAATCTAGAAATGATTTTACAGTCTAGTCCAGCCCCTGTCTGGTGCGGAGACAAGGGTGAGGAAGATGGAGATGTCTTAATGGGGATGGGCAAGAAGGAGGACCTGGGATATTGGAGAGGGAAATTGTAAGCCACCAGACCAAGAAAGACTGTTCCTTACTAAACACCCCATCATCGTGTGACCTTGGGCAAACCACTTAACTTGTCTATGCCTCAGTTAACTCAACTGTAAAATGGGGATTAGGACTGTGAGCCACACATGGGACAACTTGATTACCTTATATTTACCCCAGCACTTAGAATAGTTCTTGGAACATAGTAATAATAATAATAACAATGGAACTTGTTAAATGTTTACTATGTGCAAAGCACCGTTCTAAGCACTGGAGAGAATACAAGGTGATCAGGTTGTCCCACGTGGGGCTCACGGACTTAATCCCCATTTTACAGATGAGGTAACTGAAGCACAGAGAAGTTAAGTGACTTGCCCTAAGCCCCACAGCTGAAAAGCGGTGGAGCCTGGATTTGAACCCATGATCTCCGACTCCCAAGCCCGTGCGCTTTCCATTGAGCCACATAGTAAGTGCTTAACAAATACCACAATTTCCTCCTTTGTGTGGCTCCCTGACCCACTCTAACACTGGCCCCAACCACCTGAATCTAGCCCTGCCTGGGGAGTCAGGGCGATTGGATGGTGAAGCAAAGGGCATTGGGCAAAGGGTATTGAGAGGTGGATGAAAGTGCTCGAGGCAGCAGAGAGCAAAACAAGGGGTAGAAAAGAGTGGGGCTGAAGGAGGGCTGATGGTTGTGGACAACAATGGGCATTAGTCAACAGGAGTGACTGACTCTTGCATTCTTACTTTCTGGGAGTGGATTGAAAGTGGATCTTTCAAAAATTTTCAAAAATCAGGCTATCTTTGCTTTGGGTAAAGGAAATATGGAATAAGCAAAAAAATGAACAATAAAACCAATAACCAAAGCCTAGGTCGTACCCTGGGGTATTTATGCTGGTACAGAGCGGTGTTCAGGCAAATTCAGGTTGGCCAACAAGGGCACACATAATTACTGGATACACAAACATATGTGACCGAGTGTGTTATATAATCAGAATGGAACATAACTTAAGGAACCCAAATCACAACATGTTCCCAGTGAGGTCTCTGACCACCTCCATTCCTCCAAAACTGGTACGCTTCCCCTAAGCACACATGTGGCTTCTGGGCAATGTCACCCATCAACAGTTACCAAGTTTGGAGCAGAGAGGGGAGCCTGGCATTCAAAATAAAAACACCAGACTGCACACAGACTAGGGGAAACCCAGACTGTTCAGTGTCAAATCATCCTCTAGGACCACATGGGTGCAGAGGTATCACAAGTGGTACAGTCTGAGACCTGAAGAATCTCAGGGATGATGTCACCAACAGGCTCCAGAATCTCCAGGTAACGAGGTCTCTCAGGCAGAGTTCAGAGTTGGTCCTTCCCCCACCCCCACCCTGCCTGGAACAGTGGCTGCTTTAAGGGCACTGCGGGGTCACCGGGGGACCATTAAGGACAGATTACCTCAAAGTGCTTTTCCTGTAACAGCCACCACTGTGCAAGAGGAGACAAGGAAAGGTGAGCATCCAGAATCAGTAGGGACCCCAACCCTAGATGGTTCCAGTGAGTCGAAGCGGGGAGACTGACGGCAAAAACAGATGAGAAAATCTGTCCAATTTCTTCACCTCAAAGTGATATTTTTGTTGGCACATTTATTAAGGGTTTACTATGAGCCAATGGTTGGGGCAGATACAGGATCATCAGAACAGACCTTGTGCCAATCAGGGCTCAAGATTTAAGTGATAGGGAAAGATCAGGGGCTCTATCCCCATTCTACAGAGAAGGAAATTGAGGCCCAGAGAGTTAAGTGAGTCATCCAAAGACTGCCACTGGCAGAGCTGGGACCAGAAACCAGGTCCTTTAGTCTTACAACTAACCCATGCTATCTCCAAGGTAAAGAGATCTCTCCTAAGGAAAATCTAAGACCTTTTCTTTGAGGTGGTTATTTCATCATCTTCATCAGTGGTATTTATGGAGCTCTGACTTTGTGCAGAGCACTGTACTAAGTGCTCAGGGAGGGTACAGTACAACAGACATGGTAGACCCGTTCCCTGCCCTCTGCTCCCTCTACACCCCCCTTCACCTCTCCTCAGCTAAGCCCTCTTATCCCCCTTTCCCTCTGCTCCTCCCCCTCTCCTTTCCCATCCCCTCAGCACTGTACTCGTCCACTCAACTGTGTATAATTTCATTACCCTATTTATTTTGTTAATGAGATGTACATCACCTCGATTCTACCTATTTGCTATTGTTTTAATGAAATGTTCATCCCCTTGATCCTATTTATTGCTATTGTTCTTGTCTGTCTCCCCCAATTAGACTGTAAGCCCAACAAAGGGCAGGGACTGTCTCTATCTGTTACCGATTTGTACATTCCAAGCGCTTAGTACAGTGCTCTGCACATAGTAAGCACTCAATAAATATTACTGAATGAATGAATGAATGAATGAATGAACAAAATTACAGTCCGGAGCTGGAGACAGACATTAAAACAAAAAAAAAATTATAATATATAATTCATAGATCTGTTATATACTTGTGGGGACCCCTTGATTTTCTCGTGAAGGAGATTTCTGACCTGAACCAGGATTCTATCTTTTATTCATTTTTCCTTTGGCAAACCTAGCAGCGCAAGCTGAGCTGTGGATCTCCTCGGCCAGTGTCTGAGTGGATGTTGGGTTGGAGAAGAGCACAAGCCTAGACAGAGGGAAAAGGGTGTGAATTTGGCCACCCACTCTCTGGGAATAGGAATTCCCAGACAAAGAGGGAGAATCTAGCATGGGACCTTGAAAATATATATTTGTCTGTGCATGCATTTTGTGTGTGTGTGTGTGTGTGTGTGAATGTGTAAATGTACTTAATAATTATAAACAATAATTAGGGCATTTGTTAAGCATTTACTATGGGACCAGGACTGTTCTAAGCTCTGGGGTAGATACCAGATAATCATGTTGGACACACAGTTCCGGTCCCACGTAGGGCTCACAGTCTAAGTATGAGGGAGAATAGGCAACTGAGGCACAGAGAGGTGAAGTGACTCATAGGTCACACAGTAAGCTAGTGGTCCTCTGACTTCCAGGCCGGTGCTTTTTCCGCTAGGTCATGCTGCTTCTCCATTACTTGTGTAGTGGAGTGTGTTTACATATGCGGAAGTGTTTATGTGAGGTCACATGGGTGAATTAATGTGTGTACATTGGTGCACATGTGTATATGTATAGGAATGTGAGCAATTGTACAGGCACCCCTTGACCAATCCGCTTCTTTGTGCAAGTCACTGACATGCTAAACAACATAATCAAGCCATAGTGACACACACAAAAAAGGAATCAGCAGAAATAGAGTTACTGAGCATGTTAGCGGGTGTCGGGGAGAGGAGGGACTTCTGACCCCCATTTCTCCAAAGCCATTGCATCCTGCCGCTTCCCAAGTTCTTCTGAAAACCGGATGCTGCTTTTGAACCATAGAATTCGGTGGCAGAAAACAAGATAGAAGGAAGAAATTCAAAGTGGTGATTTTCTGACCCCCCTTTTGTAATTATCCTTCATTCTGTGCCTCTTTGGGCAATCCACAGATCCCCCTAGAAAATGGCCAATGTCTCCACGGTGACGGAATTTGTCCTCCTGGAGTTCTCGGATGGCTCCCGGGAGCTGCAGCTGGGCCACGCCACCTTGTTCCTCCTGGTCTACATGGTGACCCTGATGGGGAATCTCCTCATCATTGCCGCCACCGCCCTTGACCGGCACCTCCACAGCCCTATGTATTTCTTCCTCAGGAACCTGTCCTTCATAGATGTCTGCTACATCTCCGTCACTGTCCCCAAATCTATCCACAACTCCTTAACCAATAACAGCTTGATATCACTCCAAGGCTGAGCCACCCAACCCTTCCTAATCAGTTTCTTCACGGCTTCAGAGCTGTCCGTCCTCACAGTGATGTCCTACGATCGCTACGTTGCCATCTGCCACCCCCTGCACTATGAGCACATCATGGACCGAGCAGTCTGCACGCAGATGATAGCCACCTCCTGGTTCAACGGGGATATATTTGGGGTGATGTACATGGCGGGAACATTCTCCATGCCCTTCTGTGGGTTCCCCATTGTCCAGCAGTTCTTCTGTGATGCCCCCTCCTTGCTGAAGGCCTCCCGTTTTAAGAGGCACGTTGTACTGGATGTCAGTTTTGCTATTGGGTTTATTTTTGCCTTAATCTCCTTCATTGCCATCACTCTCTCTTACACTCGCATCTTCTGCACTGGAGGATTCCAACCATTGAGAGTCGAGGCAAAGACTTCTCCACCTGCCTGCCCCACCTTGCCGTTGTCACATCTTTTTTCTTCACGGTCACCTTTGCTTACCTTATGCCTCCTTCAGGATCCCCCTCAGTGTTGGACCTGCTGGTGTCCGTGTTCTACACTGCGGTGCCCCTGCCCTGAACCCCCTCATCTACAGCCTGAGGAACCGGGACATCAAGGCCGCCTTGGGGAGGGTCCTGGGGGGGGCATCCATTCCTCCAGAAAAAAAGCAGCATGAACTAGCGGAAAGAACACAAGCCTGGGAATCAGAGGATCTGTGTTCTAATCTGAACTTTGCCTCTTGTCTGTCATGTGGCTTTGGACAAGTTACTTAACGTCTTTGTGCCTCAGGTGGCTCATCTACAAAAGGGGGATTCAATCAATCAATCAATCATATTTACCGAACACTTACTGTTTGCAGAGCACCACTCCTACTTAGACTGTGAAACCCATGTGGGATCTGATTATCTTGTATCTACCCCAGTGTTTAGTACAGTACATAGCACATAACAAGCACTTTAAAAATACCACAACTCTTATAATTAAAAGCCCCTTCTCTTTCTCCTGACATTGGTTCCCCCTTGTCATTTCTTCGTCCCTGGGTCATTATCAGGTGTGGTGGTTAGGAACAGTAATGATAGTGTAATATACTGGACTAAGTGTTTTTTGGTTTTTTTCCCCTTCCTGTTAACAACTCTTTATATATGTATATGCTATATACTATATATATCCATATATGTATATATATAGTATTTGTTAAGCACTTCTATGCCAGGCACTATACTAAGTGCTGGGATAGATATAAGCTAATCAGGTCACTTATAGTCCATGTCCCCATGGAGAAGCAGTGAGGCTTAGTGGATAGAGCACTGGCCTAGAGGTTAGTAGGTCATGGGTTCATTCATTCATTCATTCATTCAATCATATTTATTGAGCGCTTACTGTGTGCAGAGCACTGTATTAGGCACTTGGAATGTACAATTCAGCAACAGATAGAGACAATCCCTGCCCAACAACCGGCTCACAGTCTAAAAGGGGGAGACAGACAGCAAAACAAAACAAGTAGACAGGCATCAATACCATCAAAATAGATAAATAGAATCGTAGATATATGCACATCATTAATAAAATAGAGTAATAAATAATATATTCAAATATACACAAGTGTTGTGAGGAGGGGAAGAGGGTAATAATAATATTCGTATTTGTTAAGTGCTTACTATGTGCAGAGCACTGTTCTAAGTGCTGGAGGAGATACAGGGTAATCAGGTCGTCCCACATGAGGCTCACAGTTAATCCCCATTTTACAGATGAGGTAACTGAGGCACAGAGAAGTTAAGTGACTTGCCCACAGTCAGCTGACAAGTGGCAGAGCCAGGAGTCGAACCCATGACCTCTGACTCCGAAGCCCAGGCTCTTTCCACTGAACCACATTGCTTCCCTGGGTAGAGAAGGGAGGGAGTAGGAGCAGTGGGGAGTCCATGTCCTCTCCCCAATGGCAGAGGGAAGGGAGGGCTCAGTCTGGGAAGGCCTCCTGGAGGAGGTGAGCTGTAATTTCAGCTCTGTTACATGTCTGCTGTGTGACCTTAGGCAAGTCATTTCACTTCTCTGGGCCTCATTTACTTCATTTGTAAAATGGGGATTAAGAGTGTGAACCCTATGTGGGACAGGGACTGTGTCCAAACTAAGTTGTATCTACCCCAGCACTTAGAACAGTGCTTGGCACTTAACAAGAATCATTATTATTATTATTATTATTATGGGCTCACAGTTTTGATTCCTATTTTACAGATGAGGTCACGGGGGCCCAGGAAAGTAAAGGGAATTTCCCAAGGTCACACAGCAGGCAAGTGGCAATGCCAGGATCAAAACCCAGGCCCTCTGATTCCCAGGCCAGTGCTCCATTCCCATTCCTGTCTTCCTTGTACTGGTTTCCTGGGTTCCTGCCCTGGCTCTGACCATGGTACTAGTTCATCCAGTTCTGTGACTATTTCCTTCTCATCTGGTTCTCCTCCTGTCTGATGTGGCAGCAGGGGTGATGGAGGTGGTCTAATGGGGGAGGGCGGGGGAAGGGCCTGGGAGTTGGCAGAGGAAGGGAGCAGCAGAGCTGAGCGGAATGAGAATGGCTACCCCTCCGCATGGTCTAATGGGGGAGGGCGGGGGGAGGGCCTGGGAGTTGGCAGAGGAAGGGAGCAGCAGAGCTGAGCGGAATGAGAATGGCTACCCCTCCGCCTGACTTTCTCCACACTCATGCTATTTTTTTATAGTATTTGTTAAGCACTTACTACATACCAGACACTGTTCTAAGCGCTGGGGTAGATACAAGGTGCTCTGGTCCCACTTGGGGCTCACAGTCCTAATCCTTATTTTACAGATGAGGTAGTTTATTAATGACAGTAATAATGATATTTGTTAAACGCTTACTTTGTGTCAAACACTATACTAAGTGCTGGGGTAGATACATTCTAAGCAGGGTGGACACCATCCCTGTCCCACATGGGGCTCACAATCTTAATCCCCATTTTACAGTTGAGGTATCTGAGGCCCAGAAAAGTGAAGTGACTTGCTCAAGGTCACACACCAGACATGTTGTGGAGCTGGGATTAGAACCCATGACCTTCTAACTCTATCAACTAGGCCATGATGCTTCTTGTTCTGCTCCACCACCACCTCACTCTCTGGCTCTGCCACCACCTGACTGAACCAAGCTACCACCTCTACACAGATGCTTCCCAAATCTCCCTCTCCAGCCCAGATCTCTCTCCTTTTTTAAAAAATGATATTTGTTAAGCACATATTATGTGCCAGGAACTATACTAAGTGCTAGGGTAGGTACAACATAATCAGGTTGGATAAAGTCCATGTCCCTCACGGGGCTCACAGTCTTAATCCCCATTTTACAGATGAGGTAACTGGGGAACAGAGAAGCAAAGTGACTTGCCCAAGTTTCCACTGCAGACAAGTGGTGGAGCTGGGATTAGAACCCAGACTCTTCTGACTCCCAGGCCCGTGATCTATCAGCTGGGTCATGCTACTTACCTCCTTCTCTGCAGTCTTGCATTTCCTCCTGCCTTCAGGATATCTCTTTTTGATGTCCCATCAACACTTCAAAATTACCATGTTCGAAGCAGAATTCCTCATTATTCCACCCCAAATCGGTCTTCTGGACTATTCCATCACCATAGGCAGCACCACTATCCTCCCTCTGTCTCAAATCCATAGCCTTGGCATTATCCTCGACTCACCACTCTCATTCAACCCACTTATTCAATCTGTCACCAAATCCTATCAGTTCTACATGAACCACACTGCTAAAATTCTGCCCTCTCCTCTCCATCCAAACTACCACTATATGTATCCAAGCATTTATACTGTCCTGCTTTGATTACTGCATCAGCCTCCTAGTTGACTTCCCTGCCTCCTGTTTCTTCCCACTCCAGTCCATTCTTTGCTCTGCTGTCTGGATCATTTTTCTAAAATAACATTCAATTCACATTTCCCCACTCCTCAAAAACATATAGTGGCTGCCTATCCAGCTCCACAACAACAGAAACTCCTTACCATCTCCTTAAAACCCTCAATCACCTTGGCCCCTCCTACTTTATCTCTCTGATTGCCTACTATAACCCAGTCTGCATACTTTGTTTCTCTAATGCCAATCTATTCACTGTACCTCAGTCTCGTCTATCTCACCACTGATCTCTTATCCACATCCTTGCTCTGGCCTGGAACTCGATCCTCCTTCATTTCAACAGACAAATACTCCTTTTTTATGGTATTTGTTAAGTACTTACTATGTGCCAGGTCTATACAAGCTAATCAGGTTGAACATAGTCCATGTCCCACATGAGCTCACAGTCTTAATCCCCATTTTACACATGAAGTAACTGAGGCCCAGAAAAGTGAAGTGACTTGCCCAAGGTGACACAGCAGCCACGTGGCAGAGCTGGGATTAGAACCAAGGTCCTTCTGACTCCCAGGCCCCTGCTTTTTTCACTAGCCCATGCTGCTTCCAACTCTCTCCACCTACAAAGCTTTATTAAAATCACGTCTCTTCCAAAAGGCCTTTCTTAGCTAAACCTTCTTTTCCCCTACTTCCCCCCCTTTCTACGTCACTTTGCACTCAGATCTGTATCACTAAAGCACTTGATATTCACTCCCCACTCAGCACCAGAACACTTGTGTACATATCCATAATTTATTTTAATATCTGTCTCCCCTCAAGACTGTAAGCTCTAGGCAGGGAATATCTCTACCAGCTCTATTGTATTGTACTCTCCCAAGAGCTTCTTACAGTGCTCTGCACACTGTAAGTGATCAATGAATACCATTGATTGATTGAAAGGCAGACTGTCCAGTCTTATTCAAGACTCATGGCTGCCCTAAAAAGTCCCAGGGCCACATGGGTGCAGGAGGTAACACTTGTGGTACAGTCTGAACCCTGCTGAACCTCAGGGATGATGTCACCAAGGGGCTCCAGGGGTTCCTAGGTAACAAGGTCTCTCAGGCAGAGCTCAGGGCTGGTCCTCCCAGGGGACCCCCCCTCCCCCACCTGCCTGGAACAGCAGCTGCTTAATGGAGACCGTGAGGTCACTGGGGACCATTGAGGACAGGTGACTTCACAAAGACTTTCCTGTCACAGCCACAAACAGGCAAGAGGAGAAAAGGAGAGGTGAGAATCCAGAACCAGCAGGAACCCCTACCCCTAGACCATTCCAGTGAGTCTGAGTGGGGGGACTGGCATTAAAAATAGTTGAGAAAATGAATCTGTCCAATTTCCTCACCTCAAAGTGATATTTTTGTTTGGGGGCATATTAAGGGTTAACCAATGGGCGGGGCAGATAGAACAGTGCTTGGCACATAGTAAGTGCTTAAAAAATACCATAATTATCATTATTATTATACAGGATGAACTGAACAGACCTCCTGCCACCCAAGAGCCAAGCAATAGAAGAGCGGGGGCTGTATCCCCATTTTATGGAGAAGGAAACCGAGGCCCTGAGAGGTGCAGTGAGGTCCTCAAGGACTGCCATTGGCAGAGTTGGTAGCAGAACACAGGTCTTGTAGTCTTACCATTAGGTCATGCTATCTCTAAGGGAGAGATGTCCCTTGAGGAAAATCTCAGTTTCTTCAAGGTGAATACGTGTTCACCAATTTTCTCATGGAGGAGATATCTGCCCTGAACTAGGATCCTGTCTTTTATTCATTTTCCTCTTGGTAAGCCCAATAGCAGCAGACTGAGTTGTCTATCTCCTGGGCCTATCTCTTAGGGGGTGTTAGGTTGGGACAGGGTGCAAGCCCTGACAGAAGGAAATGGATGTGTCTTTCCCCACCCACTGTCAGAGAATGGAAATTCCCAGACATGGAAGGAAGAAATTCCCAGACATGGAAGGGAGAATCTAGATGGGCTTGGAACCATGAAAGTTTTTGTTTGTGTGAAAACAACTATGTAGATGTATTGCTGTATTGTACTTTCCCAACTGCTTAGTTCAGTGCTCTGCACACAGTAAGCCCTCAATAAATATGATTCAATGAATGAATGAATGTGTGTGTGTGTGTGTGTGTGTTTCCGTGTCTGTGTGCAAGTTTGTTGGTGTTTTTGTGTGTCTGTGCAAACATATGAATGTATTTGTGTGATTAATAGGAGGTGTTTACCTATGAGTGAATGCATCTGTGAGATCATGTGTTCAAAGCAATGTGTGTATGAGCTGGCATTATGTGTGCATATATTTAGGATTGTGAGCAGAGGAGGAAGTGAAGCAGTATGCAACTGTGAGTGTTTATATTCACACAAGATTCTATCAGTGAATGTTTGTATGTATATGAGTTTAAGTTTGTGCATATATATGGAAGAGAGGCAGAGCACTCTAGTAGAAAGGACCCAGGACTCATTTTTTCTTTTGTAAATGATATTTGTTAAATGCTCACTATGTGCCAAGCACTGTACTAAACTCTGGATTAGATACAAGCTAGTCAAGTAGGACACAATCCATGTCCTACATGGGGCTCACAATACTCATCCCCATGTAAAAAATGAGGGAACTGAGGCCCAAAGAAGGTGAATGACTTGCCCAAGGTCACACAGCAGACAAGTTGGGGAGCAGGGATTAGAACCCAGATCCTTCTGACTGCCAGGCCTGTGTTCTATCCCCTGAGCCATGCCGATTCTAATCCCTGTCCTGCCACTGATATGTTACGACTTCAGGAAAATCACTTAACCTCTGCTGTGTGGGTTACTGCATTCTTAAAAAGGAGATTAGATTGAAGAATTTAGTACAGTGCTTTGCACCCAACAAGTGCTCAATAAATACGATTGAATGAATACCTGCTCTCTGCAACTCTTAGATCATGAACCCTGAGTGGGACAGGCAATGTGTCCGATCTGATTACCCGGCACCAACCCCAGCTATTGGCTACGTGCTTTGGCATGGAGGAAGCATTGAATAAATAATTATTTATCTGTGTTAACGTCTATCTCCCCTTTTAGGCTGTAAACTCATTCTGGACAGGGAACATGTCAACAGATTCTTTTGCATTGTATTCTCCAAAGCACTTAATATGGTGCTCTGCATAAAGTAAACCCTCAATAAATGCCACTGACAGGTTGATATACTAGAGTTTCATATTTGAGAAGACAGGTGAGCATGTGGGACCTTAGGTATCGCTGATGGTTCTATGGATTTCCAGACACCCATTTGCCAATACACCTTTTGGCTAAGCCACAGTCAGGCATAACATTCCCTAAAATGTATACTACCACAGAGCAAAAGTGATGCACATAAAAATGATCTTTTCAGAAATGCAGAAGCAGCATGGCCTAGTGGAAAGAGCACAGCCCTGGGAGTTAGAAGACCTGGATTCTAATCCCGACTGCCAAATACTTGTTGTATGGTCTTGGGCAAGTCGCTTCACTTCTCTGTACCTCAGCCCTCCTGTTCTCCCTCCTACTTGGACTGTGAGCCCCATGAGGAACAGGGACTGTGTCCAACCTGATTAGCTTGTAACTACCCCAGTGTTTAGAACAGTGTTTGACACATAGTAAGTGCTTAACAAAGACCATAAAAAATGCATTTCCCGAGCAGGTCACCAAGGGACTATGACCTCAGATCCCTTTCTACAGCTCCAAAGCCTTCCTAGGTCCTTGTGAAATCTGAGTGCTGATTTTGGGGAACAGAAGCCGAGACGGAGGAAGGCTTCGTGCTGAAACTACAAGCTTTTTTTATTTTTCTTTCAGATTCCTTTTTGTAAATTATGCCCCTTATCTGAGCCTCTTTGGACAGTCCACAGATTGTCCCAGAACAACATCACCACTGTGATTGGATTCCTCCTTGGGAGTTCTTGGAGGTCTGGGAACTGCAGCTGGTTCATGCTGCGCTGTTCCTCCTGGTCTACCTGGTGTCCCTGGTGGGGAATCTCCTCATCGTCACCGTTACCGCCCTCAACCAGCACCACCACACCCCCATGTACTTCTTCCTTAGGAACCTCTCCTTTGTCGACCTCTGCCTCATCTCCATCACTGTCCCCAAGTCCATCCACAACTCCCTGACCCACATGAGAGCCATCTCTTTCCTGGACTGCATAGCTCAGATCTTCTTGGTGATTTTGTTAGTTGGTGTGGAACTGTTCATCCTCATGGTGATGTCCTATGAGTGCTATGTGGTTATCTGCCACCCCCTGCGCTATGATGTCACCATGAATCGAGAGACCTGTGTAAAACTGGCCACTGCCTCCTAGCTAGGTGGGGGTATATTTGGGATGATGTACACAGCGAGGTCATTCTCCCTGCTCTTCTGTGGGTCCCCCATATTTCTGCAGTTCTTGTGTGACGCCTCCTCCTTGCTGATGGTCTCGTGTTCCAATACTCACGTGGTTTTTGCTTTCAGTTTGGTCTCGGGGTTTGTTTGTGCTTTATTCTCCTTTGTCTCCACTGTCATCTCCTACATCCGCATCTTCTGGGCAGTGCTGAGGATGCCAGCCACGGAGGGCTGGGCTAAGGTCTTCTCCACCTGCTTGCCCCACCTTGTCATCATCACTGTTTTCCTCTCTACTGCTTCCATTGCCTATCTTAAGCCTCCCCCAGATTCCCCCTCAGCTGTGGAACTGGTGGTTTCCGTGTTCTACACCACAGTGCCCCCTGCCCTGAACCCCCTCATCTACAGCCTGAGGAACAGGGATGTGAAGGCTGCGCTGGAAAAGGTCCTGGAGTGGGATATCCATTCCCTCTGAGAAGCACTCTGGCCCAGTGGATAGAGCACTGGCCTGGGAGTCAGAATCATCTCGGTTCTAATCCTGGCTCTGCCACGTATCTGTATGTGAGACCTTGGGTGAGTCACTTAACTTCTCTGTGCCTCATTCCATCATCTGTAAAATGGGGATTAAGACTGGGAGCTCATTGTGGGACAGGGACTGTGTCCAACCTGATCAACCTGATCAATTTGTACCGTGTACTTGGCAAAGAGTTAAAGCTTAACAAATACCATGAAAAAAATCCCCTGCTCTTTATTCTGACATTGGTCTGCGTGGTATTTACTAGCCCCTCAGGTCACTGCCAGTTGCGGGAGTTTGAACCGGTAATGGGATTCATCAAAACCTACTAATGGACTGGAGTAAATGAGTTTTTCATTCATTCATTCATTCATTCATTCATTCATTCATTCGTACTTATGGAGCACTTACTGTGTGCAGACCCTGTACTAAGTGCTTGGGAGAGTAGAATATCACAATAGACACATTTCCTGCCCACAGTGAGCTTATAGTCTAGAGGGGAGACCAACATTAATATAAGTAAATAAATTACAGATATGTACGCAAGTGCTGTGGGGCTGGGGGAGGGAGGGGATGAATACAGGGAGCAAGTCAGACACAGAGGGAGTGGGAGAAGAGGAAAGGAGAACTTAGTCAGGGAAGGCCTCTGGGAGGAGATGTGCCTTCAGTAAGGTTTTGAAGAGAGTTTTTACTTTCCCTGGTGACTACTTTTCCCTTTTCCTCTCACATGTACCCTCCCCCTTCCTGGCTTCCTTTTGTTTTGTTTCTGTTATGGTATTTCTTAAGTACTTACTTTAGAACACTGTTCTAAACACTGGGGTAGATACAGGTCAATTAGGTTGGACACAGTCTCTGTCCCGCATGGGATTCACAGTTTAAGTAGGAGGAAGAATGGGAGAAATGAGGCACAGAGTAGGTAAGTGACTCATCCAAGGGGACGCAGAAAGCAATTGACAGGGATGGGTTCAGAACCCTGCTCCTCTGATTCCCAGGCCCATGCTCTTTCTCCCCAAACAGTGTTGGCCATTCACCCAGTTTCATACTGGCCAATCCAGATCTCATCTGACCTGCCCCCTGTCCTGCGGGGAGATAACGGAGATGGAGATGGACATACTCCAACGGGGATGAGCAAGGGAGAAGCCCTGGGATTTAAGGGAGGAAGGGGACAGCAGAGCAGAACAAGGATGGTTGTCCCCCTCTCTCCATCTCCCTAGCACCTCTCCTCACTAAAACTCTTCTCTGTTGTGGGCTTTCCCCACCCCCTCACACTCTGGTCCCACCCATCAGACTGAATCCAGCCATCTGGGGGAGGCAGGGGAATTTCTGATTAGCCCTCATTATATATGTCCTCCCAATTCATTTATTTTAACATTGCTGTAAATATTCTTATATTCATAAGAATTCATTTATTTTAACATTGCTGTAAATATTCTTATATTCATAAGAATTCATTTATTTTAACATTGCTGTAAATATTCTTATATTCATAAGAATTCATTTTATTTTAACATTGCTGTAAGTATTCTTATATTCATCTCAACTTTCAAAATGTAACCTTCCTGTCGGCAGGAAGGGCACCACTTTTTTCTTCTACTTCCCAATTGCATAATGCACTTCCCCACACCAAATCCACACTTAATAAATGTTGCTACTGCTATTACTCTCTCCTCTGACTAGACACCTTATGGTGGCAGAAGAGTTTGCGTGAGCTGATGAAGCTTAGAGCTATGCCATAGGAGGTTACCCATAACGGAAAAGTTGGAGCCAGGGCATCAAAGTCAAGTCGCCTGTGCTGGGCAGCAGTGGCATGGGAAAGAGTCAAAAGCAGATTATCGAGTTATCAAAACGTTGAACAAAGTTGACGGCAGAGACTGAAGCTTTACTGTGTAGAAGAAGGAAATGGTAAACCACTTGCATATCTTTACCAATAAAATTCTATGGATACATGTACCTTTATGGCAGAAGGTGGGATGCTTTGGAGCAGGTGTGTCCAAGGAGTCACTTTGGGTCAGAAATGATTTGACGGCTATTGAAGAAGAATTCTGCTACTACTACTACCATTTCTATGACTATTACTGCT